>NC_136486.1:13950052-14100052 GCF_053919585.1 Euprymna scolopes
AGCGCGTTTAGTAATGCACGTATTATTTTGAACAGAAACATGACATCGACCAAGAAGGGTTTTATTTCTTAAATCTATAACATACTTTTGACAGACAAATGAACGCGCGCGCACACACACAATACACACACACACACATATATATATATATATATATATATATATATATATATATATAAATATATATATGTTCTCATGTATTTGTCATTTCAATATAAGTAATATAATCAGATAATAAAATAATACGGGTTATTCAGTAAAATTGTATAAATAACTTTCAATTTAACCGCTGTTAAATCGTCGTCTGATAACATCCACGCTTGGTATTTTGTAGCTTTAAAAGCTTCATTTGCAGCATTACCGTGAATGTTATCTATCGAATTAATGCAATTGATATGCATACACCCCCATCATCCCCCGATATATATATATATATATATATATATATATATATATATATATATATATATATATATATATATATATATATACGTTTTACTATGCCAGGGAATTTGACATCGCGTGTTAAAATATCATTTAACTTAAGAATCTAAATATACCCTTACCCACATACGAAACATGATCTTCAGTTTTATTTTAATATTGAAATAGGAAGGCTGTACAAACACACACACACACACACACACACACATACACACACACACGCGCAAACACACACACATACACACACATATATATATGATTTTCTGTTTGCTTGGTAAAATATTTTTGTCAATTATATTTCACTCTTTATATACATCAAGCCTTTTTTCTTAGAAGTTAAATGATTGTTAAATATGATAACATATGAACCTATGCAAGATATCAACTAAGATAGCTGCTAAATACACGATGCTTAATCTTCTATGGATTTTTGTTCACATTATTTTGTAGGGCATTATTAGAAGTTTTATTTTTTGAAGAGTGTATGCACGAAAAGCGTCGTTATTGACATAAGATTAATATCGATTTTTTTCTGTGTGCGAAAAGAGATCTGAAAAAAAATGTACCAGGATTTTAACATTGTGCAGTAGCTACCTTGCATTAATAATACATCTTTAGAGCTTTAAATGTAGCTAGACTGTTATTCTTTATCTATCTATCTATCTATATATCTATCTGTATATATCTATATCTATGTGTGTGTATGTATGTATGTATGTAGTGTGTGTGTATACATAGTCTAAGCATTTTCCTGAAGCTAAAACTGATAGTGCTTATGTTTGTCAAGAATAATCCAAAAAACAAAAAAAAATACATCGTGCAACCCTAACAGAAGAACAGGACGCATGTTGCATTTTATTTGCACAGTTACATAGAAAATCCATTTCTGGTGTTTTTTTGGGCGAATATGGTACAATCTTTTGTCTGCAAAATTATCAAATTCGAGTATTTTGCCGAGACTTATTGTTCTCCGAGTGAGGACTTGGCAGGAAATTGCATCAAGATATTTCACGGAGAGAGAAACGTTTTAAAAGGAAATGAAACCCTGACATGTTGGCAGATTACAGATGGAATATAAAAATGAACGATGGCTCTCAACACGATTTGGGTTAAGAGTACAAATATTTATTTAAACTGACAATTCTGTATTTTTCATACATAACGGAAATAAAATATGATTTATTATACATTAAAACGGTTCGTAACTTACGGAAATAAAGGTCAGATTTTGTATCACAGTACTTTTCTTACATCGAAACGGTTTTTTTTTGTGTGGAATGTATTTTGTTTTAACTTAAACTTGTGCACAATGTAATCTATCCATAATTCTTTTTCTATATATTTCTTGCTCTTTCTTCACCCGTGCCAGAATTATATGCAAACTGATATTTTTGTTCTAACTTCGATAGTTTTCAATGAAAATGAAAACACTAACACAAGCACAGATCTAAAATTTTAAGCTAATCTGCACAGTAATAAACAATTGGCAGGCATGTTGGTGATTTGCATATTTTTTCAGGGTGCCAACTTTATATGCAAACCAATGCTTAAATATGGTGAAGTGTTAAAAGATCATCGAAACATTGATTATTCTAGGAATTTGTAAATTTAGAACAACAATAATAAAGAACAAACAACTTCAATATGGTTTCATATTACAATCAATATCTTATATAATTGCCATTTTTATTGACAAGAGCAAAAAGCCTTTGATCTATTGATGATGTAAAACTTCCGATTTCATTTGATGACATGTCTTTAGCAACAGTCAGAATAACATTCCAGAGGTCATCCTTGGACTTGTACTGCCTTCCTCCGGAGTAAATATTTTGTTTCAAAATGCTCCACAGATTTTCGATGGGATGTTAATCTGGCCATCGCATTATTTTCCCATATCTAGCAAAAACTCTCTCAAAATGTTTAGTGGCTATCCTTGCAGAATGAGACGGTGCATTATCATGCATGAATACCACCTTTTTCCGGAATGCCAAATTATTCTTCTTGTGCTAGGGTTCCAAGTGTGCCTTAATGAAGTCAATGTAGAGTTTGGCGGTAATTTTCACTCCATCTGCGATTCTGAATGGTCCCACCAACTCATTGCCAATGATTGCAGAACAGAACATCACACCGACACCTCCATTGTTGATGCCTGATCCTTTGGGGACGTAGACCCTCATTATGGTACCGTCCTCCCCTCCACCCATCGGCGCACCAAGGGTTGCTTGACACTAATCGATAAACAAATCAGTTATAAAATTCACCTTCATGTTATTTCTTGCCCAGTCCATCCTCTTTTTCTGGTGGATATCCTTCAATTGAGGGCGTACCTCGGACTTTCCAAATTTTGCAATCGTCCTGAGGATACGGCAACGAGTTGATTTGGGCACATCAGGAACGCCAGCTTTTTCAAAAACTTGTTTGCTAGCTTCAAGTGGGTTTCGGCGAACTTCTCTCTTGATGTTGCTCATTGTTCGACGTGACAGATATGATTTCTTACAATTTTTCCCTTTGTCTGAACGTCTGTTGCACGGTTAAGGGTTAGTACGATATTTTTCGATTGTACGATGATCACGGTGTAATTCTTTAGCATTTTCTAAGGTAGAAATCTTATTATAGAGCCTTTGAACAATTTTAGACTTATCAGCTTGACTTAAAGCACCATTACGTCCCATCTTGCATATAAAGTTGGCTGAAAAAAAACTTCAAGTCACCAAAATGGCTGCCGTTTACTCACTATTATGCAGATCCGATTAAAATTTTATACATGCGTATGTGTTAGTGCTGCCGTATAACGTGCGAAGTTTCACAAATTTTCATTGGAAACTATCGGAGTTAGAACAAAAATATCGATTTGCATATAATTCTGGCCCGGAGTATATATATATATATATATATATATATATATATATATTGTTTTTTTGTTTTTGCGATACATTTTGAATAAATTCAATTATTTATACGAAAGTGCATTTTTACATAAATGCGAGTTGAGGATTACTTTCCCTTTAACCAATTTGATACCGCCATATGGAAAGCAGCATATATAATGTGTTTAAAATATAATTATCAACTGACACGTGTTTCATCGTCTACGACTAATCAGAGTGGCTTAATCTAGCGAGATTCGAAATTTTAACTTACGGAAATAAAGGTCAGATATAGTATCGTGATACTTTTCTTACATCGAAACTGGTCTTTTGTGGAATGCACTTTTTTAAAACTTAAATTTGTACACAATGTAATCTATCTATCTATCTATCTATCTATCTATCTCTCTATCTCTCTCTCTCTCTATATATATATATATATATACGTGTGTGTGTATGTGTGTAGGAGTGGAGCGATAAAATTGTCGCCCTATAAAAGACAACTAGATTCCATTTCCGTTTGATGAAAATCGTTTTTTTAGTTGCAAACTATCTACGTTGATCAGTGATGTACAGATCCCAAGAGCGATAGGAGTTTCATATTATTTTTGTAAAGGGACACAATGTTTAACGATCAAGATCGGATATGCACCGCCATACAATTCATGATCACAATCGATCCAAATGACAACAGGACCAATGCAAACGAATAACAGGAACCAGCCCAGGGTGATGAAAATAAAGTTTCCGGCAATTGTCCTGGTCTGGTGTGGTTCCAAGTGAGGGCCACATCATTCCACCCTACATCTTTGAAATCTGCTTGAAAGTCAGCATTAAATGTATACGGGTGTGTTGAAGAGTTGGGTATTTGGCAGACGCTGAGTGTGGCAGCAGGACTTGGCGCCGGTCCACAAGTCAAAGAGACCCAGGTTTGACTTCAGAAGGAGTGCTACGACTTTGTGCCCTTTTCTCACTGGCCCCCATCCTTCCTCAAACTGAACCCGCTGGACAACTTCGTTTGCTCATACGTTGATAACATCATCAACATGATCTCCTACAACACCAAAGCTAGTTTGATTGTTTCCGAGTAACGGCCGAGACCCGCCTGCGGTTGTAGAAAAGGGATGCTCCCAGTTCCACACCGGTATCAAGACGGTGATTAAAGCTTAAGGCAGCTACTTTAAATAGATGTTAGCTCTACTATATAATCAAGTTACCTAAATTGATTTTTTCCAATAAAATTTTTTAAATAAAGGTGTAGTCTTGTTTTTTCAGGGCAAAATATTTACTGGTCGGCTGTGTATATAAACACATATTTATGAAAAGATAATTTAGACGTAGAAATGAAGGCATAAAAAAGAAGGAAGGGAAATCATAGACAAGGTAAAGAGAGGAAAAACGAAAAGGTCGATAAAAAGAAAGTATGGTTTAGAATGTTAAATAGAAATCGCAGGTATATATATATATATATATATATATATATATATATATATATATATATATATATATATATATATATATACACAGAAAGACCTCCAGCGCGAATGCGGAATACGATCTATATACACCATTAATAAAACAACGGTCTGTGGAAACAACAACGATATATGTTTTAATATGAAAGAAAACAAGCTATCCCACCCAGTTTTGTTTAAATTTTTCTCAAGTTTTTCCTTAAAATAAATAAATAAATACCCCCCCCAAATTGTTTTAAATTTAAATTTTTCTTACAAAAAAAAAACCGTTGAAAGTATTTATTTTACTTACCTCTAAACCTTTTCTCGAACAAAAAATCTTTAACATTATTTTTTTAAATATATATATATATATATATATATATATATATATATATATATATATATATAATATTGTTATAACATTTTTCTTTACAGTTAATAAACCTTAAAATTTAAGGTAAGTTATCTTTTTAGTGTTATGCTTTCATCGGTGACACTTGGCTTAATTTCCTCGGCGACGCTCTGCTTTGTTGACGTCATGTTCCGGAGAAAGCCGGGCGGACTCTGAGTTAGGTTTGGATCACTCTCTGCATGTGTGCCTAAAATATTTTATGTACCAAAAACAGCTTTTCATGAAACTATTTTATCAATGTTGTAATAAAAATCATTTATTTAGAAACTGTCATTTTATATATATATATATATATATATATATATATATATATATATATATATATATATATATATATATATATCATGTACAAAACCAATTTCGTTTCGCTAATAACGTGTTTCTAACTTTGAGGTTTCATAACATATGCATCTGGGCGTTTGTTTACATGTTATAGCAATTAATAGTAGCAATAATATTTTAATGAACGAATAAATTAGTGTCTCTCTCTCGCTCTCTCCCTCTTTCTCACTATCTCTCTCAATAAACAAATGTAAAGAAAAAAAAACAATGAAAAAAGCCAATAACTGCTCAATTTGTTGTCCCCGCCGACCGAGAGATGTGCGTTATAGTTTTTTTTTTTTTATTACGGAATAACTTAAAATCAAGTATTTCTTAACAACTTTTGAAAGATATAACCCTAAATTTTATAGAATTAAAAACAAATATGGCTGTATTCTGTAATTAATGTATATTTCTGTAATTAAATCTTAACAAATCAAATTTGCCGGAAAGCGTCACACAAAAGAACACATATGCTACCGTATTAATATAACAACAACAACAACAACAATAATAATAACAATGGTAGTAATAATTATAATAAAGATAGTTAATATCGAATGTTAGGCAATATCCGTTATATATACCCAGTTGATATCTAGCGAGTGTTAATGGCGTTTTATACCAAAATTGGGTTTATAGAGGACAGATAGACAACAGAAGTTTAGTTGAATAATCAAAGCAAAAACTTGCAGGACAGGCCCGGAGATAAGAAATGGGTAATAGTGCGCTTATTGATCCGTGCTGAAATAATAACGTTATTATTTAAAAAGCCATTCTTAACATGGGAATGGGAGGGTGTTTTGTACCTTTATATACTTTAACCTTACAATTGAATAAAAAACATATCATAAAACTTTAATTAAACTTGGAAATACGATTTAAAAAATAGGGCGGATCAATAAGTGCACCAAGAAATGAATGTTAAATACTATTAAAATTGAAGAACTAGACAGATAATTTGAGAAGAAACCTTATGTTGCAGAGTCGGATGTTTATAATATTTATATATTTACGTTGTTCTTAAATGTGTGTAACATAATGTGTGCAACATATTGTGATCGCCTCTAAGGTGTTGAGTGTATACTTGCACACACACACACACACACACATACACACATATATATATATATATATATATATATATCGGTAAATAAAATAATTAAGCACAAACATAGAACAGTTGGGTGGGGGAAGGTCCAACTGACTGCTTACTTAAATAGAGATTACAATTATATGTATTAATAGTGTATTTCCCCATCTGAATAGTGGTTATACTCGAATATAAAAACCTGAAAATCATGATGCTTAATAATTGAGTCAATTCATTTTGACATAAATTTTTATTCGTATATGAACATTACCGAATTTGAATATATTTTAGTATATTAAAATATTTGGTTAAAAATATTAATAAGATATATATATATATATATATATATATATATATATATATATATATATATATATATATATATGTGTGTGTGTGTGTGTGTGTGGGGTGTAGATACATACATTCATATATGTATATATATATATATATATATATGTATGTTTATGTGTCTACGAGGCGAATTTTAATGCGTGAAGCTCCCCACATTTTGCTTCATGTTGATCCATACTGTTACACGTGTTGCTCGGCACCAAATATGATACGTTGCCTTATTCGAATGGCACCCAGATTTATTTATATTATGTTGCCTTAATCGAACGGCACCAATTCAAGCGTAATTGATATTGGGAAATGGTGTTTATATGACCGATGTATATATTTTACTATTTTATTTTAAAACATATATGTGTATATACTTATATTCGTGACCTATTTAGGTTTGTGATGCGTATATACTAAGGTAGTTAAAGTGTTGATGCGTGCATGTGTCAGACATGTATTTCGACATACCTTTTCAACTGCGTCGTTGACCCTTTGTCTTTTGGTCTACCTAAGTATTTCATCTGTTCTTGGATTGAGCTGAAACCTGTTTGACGGAGACATTTCAAAACATCCAAAACGATGATTTGTTTTTATGTAATATTTTATTTCACTTCCCATGTGTTGATACGCAGAAGAATGGAAAGTGAATATCTTTGGTTTCTGGGGGTCTCAGTCTCCATTTTGAGACACGTCACTTCCTTCCTAGTAAAGGGGAGTACACGATCCATTCACCCATCCGCTCTGTTTGACGTCCGAAGTTCAACTTAACGATATGTCCAGCTAACCAGAACACGTGAAAGACTACACGCCCTTCCAGTTAGCTGTTTTAGACCTTGACCTGTCAACCGCAAAACTGAACACGTGAACGACACGTCAACTTCCAATCTTGTTCAGAACTTCCGGTGCGAAATAACCAGTCCACCGAGTCTGACTTGTTTTGATATGTTTTGGTAACCTTATCGCATACATCCGCTCCACATTTCGTTTACTTTTCTAGTTAGATAGATAAATACATAGCTAGATATATAGATAGATACACCGATAATTAGATGAACTGAAAGATAGACAAATAACAGATAATTTACTTTTCTTTTCGCCAACACTGCGCCAATACTACGCCAACACTACGCTTGGATCGGATCATCTCGAAACAACATTTTTCCCGTGAACCACTCCTGACACAATAAAATAACTTACCGCCACGCCATTATTTCATCTTCTAATCAATAACTGTCGATCAGTTTTACTGTTAATATACCACTCCGTACTTTTTTTAATTTGCTTAATTGATCGCGTGATGCCCCGGGAAATATACAATACATTATTAAATACATATTCCATTGCGAAGGTCGCTGGAAAAATGCTAGGACCCTTCTACCGTTCAAGAAGATATCTCACTCCTGATGCAAATCTACATCTATATAAGAACCAATTACGTTCAATGATGAAGTACTATTGCCATATCTGGGCAGGAGCTGCTAGAAGCAGCGTATTCCGCCTTGACAGAGTTCAAAATAGACTTCGTAGCTTAGTGGGGGATGCCCTCTTCTCTTCCCTGCAACCTTTCTCCAGAAAAGAAACGTTGCGAGCCTGTCACTGCTTTATCGTTATTTAAATGGCAAATGCTCCTCTGGGCTCCAATCTATAGTCCCCTCCGTGCCAATCTTTCACGAAAAATACCTGTCTAGCTGAAACCATGGTCAATAATTTTCTCCACTCTTTATCTGTGCCTAAACAGAAACGTAGATTCCAGGAACAAAGCTTCTTTCCCAGAACTGCATGCTTGTGGAACTTCCGTTAGTTTGTATTCCAGCTGACTACAATGTAGTTGTCTTCAAGTCCAATGTAAACAACTTCTTGATGAATCCTGCCAATAAACAATCCAATTTACCAAATTTCTACTACTAACGATTACTAAGAAATTATCCCATTGACTACTGTACACTCAGTACCCTTATCCTCGAGTGAGCTCCGGGTCTTGAAAAGTGGTAACCCCTTTGTAAAAAAATATATATTCAATTATGTATACACGGTGTAAATAATATTTTACATGAATTATAGAACATATCACAATTTAACATTACCAGTTCTGAGCAGGTCCTTGATGTGGCCTTAAACTATATCCGATGGTGAGGTCCCAGCTTGCGGGATTTGGGGAGTGTGGATCCACCCATTGTCATTGCTCCCAGGTCCACTCTAATCTAGAGTGGTAGTACCTGTTAGGTTCCCAACTATGGATTAAAATAAACCGACTTGAAAAAAAAAGAAGATATTTTATTTTAAAAAATATCTAAAATAACTGAATTCGGCATTAAATAACCTGAAACGGATTGCTATGACACAAAACAAAAACAATCAACCAACAACATTCTGTGTAAAAACAAGCAACAATTTTTCCATTAGAAACGCAAAATTCACACATCCGGGACATTGCTCATTTTCCTGCTTTTTTTTATTCAAATAAAGTCAGCAAGTTCAGTTTGCAAAACATTTCCAAGAAGTATTTTCTGATAAAGAAAATATTAGAAAAAGAGCAACGCATTGCTAATCCGTATGAGTTCGTCCATTTAACTGACAATATAAACAAAACCTATCCCTGGTGCTACCAGATCAGGCTGCCTGAAGATATTGGCTTCCTAATAAGAAATGTACCTAACATTGATGTTTTTTGTTTTTCTATTTTCTTTTGCAAAACTTAATTATGTTCTGCAAATCCAAAACCAAAAACAACAACCCTGTTCCGCTTTTCTTTCTTTACATTTCCCCTTTCTCGCTCTATCTCCCCCACTTCCTTACTTGTTTCCCAACTTAAAATATACTAAACATTCGTACTGTAACCATTTTCCCTCTTCCATTGCAAAACTCATTCATTCTCTGCAGGGCAGGGGACAAAACCGGCAAACTCCACTATAAATCAACCTACCCAAACACGACAACCTAGGAATTGAAGATACAAAGAGCTTGAAGAATAAAAAATTCTATAAAATAACTGGATGCAATATGAATACTATTCAGCAAATAACTGGATTTGGCATTAAATATCCCGGAAAAGAGTTGATATGCTGTAAAACATTCAAACCGAATTCTACAAATAAATATTTTAGGATCTGAAAAACTTGAATCATAAAACTATTTCCAAAATCACTAGATTCGGCATTAAATAAATTTTGCCGCGAAACAAAACAACTAAACCAAACCAAAACTTATTATCACAAGTCTCAAACAAAAGATCAGTCACAATTTGACGAGAACATTTACTTTTTTGTACTTGGCCTTTTGGTTAGAGACAAAGTGTAGGATCTGTGCTTATACTTCATTTCACATTTTCTGTCCTCGCTCGGTGAAGAAGACATCCCTCATGACTGAGGCAATTTTAATTTTTGATCCTGTCCAGAGTGCCCCTTTTTGAGGAGCTGGATTTTTCTCACATTAAAACCAAACTTTGTGTCTAACTCTGCCGCATGGGTTGGCAAGTAAATAGAAACATTTACTTTTTCAAAGTGCATTTGAAAATTCTTCGTTTTTGTTCTTTTTTCACAAATATGGGACATTTTTTCATAATTCATATTTTTGGCAGCAAATCGAAATTTCTACACTCTTTTCTTCATTATCTTTTTGTGTATTCGTTCTTTTCTTTCTTATTTTTTCCTATCCAGTTTAATTTACTTAAAATAGGTACACGCATATATTTCACTTCCATAACCAGGACATCATTGGCGACGTATGGAGTCGGAATAAAACCACAATGATATCCCTTGAATAAAAGAAGAACTTATATTCAACAAACTCGTATTTTTCTACCTTCTTTAAAAAAATAAAGATTGGCACCACAAGATTTTTCGAAAACCGACCTTACGTTTAAGTTTATTTTTTGAAAAGCCGTGGGTAGAAAAAATCTACAACGTTGTCTATTGCTAAAGAATTGATTTAATTAATTTATAACGTTTAATTTGTGCAATTCATGCCAAATTTTCAAATTTAAAATATGACATTTTTATTGCGTTAGACTTTTTTTCTTTATTTTTGGACTGTTCGTTAAAAGTGAACATTTTTTTAAACAGACAAACGAAAAAAAAAAGGAAAAAATAGAAATAATATTTTTCTTGCGGCCTGGCCGGTTTTCACTTGTCCAAATATCTTAATTTTTCCTCTTTGCAAGAAGCTATTTTCGTTTTACAGTATATATTTGAAAAAATATTACTGCCACCTAAAAATTTCTCTGTCGATAGTCAGCATGATTTTCGTTTTCACAGTAACAGAACGAGAAAAGAAAAGAAATAGTATAGCAACCCGGCGAAGGATCGAACCCGCATTCATTCCATTACGAGAATTCAGGACAAAAAAGCGTGAATACTCGACTGAATTTTTGCTACGAAAAGAGATTTCAATTATTTTTATTATTCCAAATTCTTCGTAATTTTTCTTCTCGAGAGGGTTAAAATAAATTCTTAATTTTCTTTTGTTCTCTGGTGGAAATTAAATATTTTTCCTGTTAAAACCACATGTACGTGATTTTTTTTCTTTGTGAATATTAATTTGGCATATCATCTCTGTAAAGTCGCAGATTTTCTGTTAAGTATTTCTTAGACCAAGATTTGTCTTGTGAATCTATTGTTTAAAATGGAAGAGCTTTCATTGAAAAATGAACCAAATATAACACTTTAACAATTGGTTGAGGAATGCCAAAGAATCATCTCGGAGTGGCAAGACTACAAAAATATAGAAGATGCAGGTGTAGCACATATTAGGGAGGAATAAAGTAACACTTTCGAAGCTGTCAAGCAAAAGCCAAATATAACCCTGGGAAAATCCTAAAGGAAGCCTGAGTTATCCCGTTGTCAATGCCAAGAATGTGGAAAACTCTACTTGCAATAGAATTTTCCATACCGGTTCCGGAAATGTGATCGGTGCAGACGCATAGGACACAAAGCCTCACATTGCAGAGCTAAAGGACTCCGCGGGAGCTACGTAAAACAACGAAGACTCAAGCGGAGGATGAAAATGTACGGAAGGACTTGACAGTAAAAAATGTGAACAAGAATGTTAGGCTTGAACTTCAGAGTAGTTCGAATTCATCCATCATAAACCACCATACTTGGTTCAAAATCGGAAAACTGAATGTAATGAAAACCAAGAATGTTGCACGTACAATAACTAGAGAAAGAACAGAATTTGGTGCGGTTATCCTTAACGTAACGTTGAAGCGAAACATCCACTGAATCTCAAGATGTTTGTATTAAAACACATTAGTAACTAGATTAAAAATTTTAACTCTGGGATACGCCAATTAGCGATTTTTGTCAAAAAGTGGACAACCTTACAGCCGAAGCTGAAAAACTAAAGAAATACTTTAATGAGCCGTTCCCCAATGTTTTTTTTCGGGTAAACTAGGCCGCTGTACATATATAGAAATTTAGAAATAAACGACGTATTTCGGTACTAGTTCGAGGGAGTTCCGGGTAGAATGCACGATACAGTATATCCAACGTGTTTTCTTCTGGCAGAGTTTAACTTAACTCGTTGGAAATGTGTTTGCATATCTTATTCAAGTGTTTCTTATGCGTGGAATGTGATCCTTTCATCATGTAGACCATACTGCCGATTTAGTTCTTAATTGTTCCCTGCTCCCAGAAAGTATTATTATCTTTGTGCATCTGGAAGAATGTTTTTCTCCCGGCACGTAATTCTTTTTATGGGCATTGTTTTAGGAATAGTTTTACAAAGACTAGCCGTGTTTTTCTCGCGAATATCACTTACGTCGAAGACATCTGGGATGGTGTATTCTCGTTAAGTGTTAGGCGGTACACCTGAAGAAATTGTTGCAACGCTTTTTGTGTTCTTTGCATTCTATAAAGCCCTCTTCAGGGTGTCATCAAATCTTTCACCTTATCCGTTTGATCAGGGGTGGTAAGTCGGAGTTCTGTTGTTCACTAAGAAATCCTCCATGGAATCTATAAAGTCCCCGGATGTACACTGGGTGTCGATATATTACACTAAACAGTCGGCCACCCGAACCGTGCGAATAACTCATGAAAAGGTTTAGTAGTCCGTAGTTGGGCTTTTGAATCCAAAGACTTCAAGCCTCTTAGAGGATCTGTCTGCTACTATGAGATAGTACTGTCCATCAAGTAGTCCCGCGTAGTCCACATGTATCCATGACCATGGGTAGTATGCTTAAGTGTCATGGACTAAATTGAATTGGTTGCGCTTTAGCAGCTAGTTCTCATCCTCTATATGGTTTCACATTTTCTTCAATATCCTTCTCCATGTTTTTCCAGTACACGTATGAACGCATTAATTTTTTTTTATTCTAGTGGCGCCAGAATGTTTGTGTGATTTTTTAAAAATGTTCTTATGGGGGGGGGTCGCTGGAACAACCACTCTATCCCGATATAATAATAACTGAGTCGCATGTTGAGAAAACCTCTGCTGCTTGTTCATCAGTCTGCAGTTTTTCCTTAGTTTCTCTTATAAAATATTCGCTTTCAATTTCTTTCCTTGTATCATTCAGAGTAACGGGAATTTCTTCCACAGTGTTACATAAGATCGAACTATAATCTCTCTCTGATCGTAGTAATGCGATCACCGAGTCTTCAAATCGCTCAATATTCCTTGGAGATCAGCGACTTGTGGTTCGTTTGAAGTTTGAGATGTCATTCATGTAGAAATCTGTGAAATCTTGTTACCGCGAAAATGATGTTTAAGGATTCTTTCTCTATCTGCGGATAATTCATTTCCGCATACAGTAGGGTTCTAAAAGCGTGCGCTATCGGTTTTGTAGAACTATCGGGCATTTTACGCAGGATACACGCCCCGATTCCATACACGCTCCCGTCACTTGCGACGATAATGTTTAAATCTAGGTTTTAATGGGTGATAAATAGTTCCGATTTGAGCACCTCTTTTAGCTTTTCGAACGCCATCTTGCATTTCGTGGTCCAGTTCCAAACGTTTTCCTTCTTAAATAGATAATTTAAAGGTGCGCGAAATGTGTGAATATTAAGAAAGAAGGCATGATAGTAATTAGCTAAGCCTTAAATCTTTGAAATGTTATGTTGTATGGCTCAGACATATTTTTCATTTCTATAGACCTTTCTGGCCGGCCGTATACCATTCCTATCTATTATCTGCCTTAGATATTTTATTTGGTATCGGAAGCATTCACATTTCGTGTTTTTAAGTGTAAAGCCTTACTTCTTTATATTCTCGAACATCTGAAAAACGTGTTTTCTAAGTTGCTCTATAGAGTCGCTTTTCATTAGAATATCGTCCAGATATCCGATGAAAAAATCAAGGTCGCTCAATATCGTGTCGATTATTTGTTGAAAGACAGCTGGTGGGACTTTGATTCCGAAAGCTACCATGCTGGACTTAAATAGTCCCTTGAGAGTGGTAATGTACAAAAGTTTCGAGCTTTCTTTCTCAACGGGAATCTGTAGGTACGCTTCGCTCAGATCTATTTTTGAGAATATTTTCCATTTATTTAGTTTCGTAAAAAACTTTCTCTGGGATGGGAAACAGGTAATGATGATCCTTAACCCGATTGAGAAGTCTACGCAGACTCTGATATCCTTCGAGTTTTTTCTTTACACACACGATGGGGGTAGCCCACTCGCTGTAGTCGTTTGTTGTCAAACTTGTTGTTTTGACGAGTCTGATCAGTTCTACGTCAATCTTTTATATAGAGGAAAACGGTATGCTTCGTTTCTATTTGGAGTTGCATTTTCTTGTAACTTGCATTTCGCTTCTATTTATGTACAACATACATTTCCCTACGCAATAACTCTGTCAATTTTTAGTCTACAAACTCGAAATTTGATATACATGGAACAGAGATTTGGGAAAATCTATGTGATCGATTTTCGGCGAGAAATTTGAAGACTGGAGTTGCATTTTCTTGTAACTTGAATTTCGCTTCTATTTATGTACAACATACATTTCCCTACGCAATAATTCTGTCATTTCACCAAGCAATAACTCTGTCAATTTTTAGTCTACACACTCGAAATTTGATATGCAGGGTACAGAGATTTGGGAAAATCTATGTGATCGATTTTAGGCATCTCAAAGTTCACCGATTTGACCTTTGAGATTTCTACCAAACTCCTATGACTATTTGGGGTCGAAACACTTGACTTTTTAAATAAATTAATTAAAGAAATTTGGCTGTTAAGGGGTCAAAGATAACTATTTGACCTTTGAGAACTCTACCAAACCCCTCCGTCAATTTGGGGTCTAAACTCTTGACATCTTAGATATAGGTTCCTTGGAGATGGATCAAACTTAATAGCTTGATGTGAGCACAAAGCAATAAATGTTACAGGATCATAATAAAGGTCAAAGTTAAAAAAAAAATTTGAACGTTTTTTATGCTCAATATACACATTCAAACACCCCGGCAACGCCGGGCTGAAATGCTAGTATATATAAAAGTGAACGTGTCTGTTTGTGAATCTGTGTGTCTGTGTGTGTACATTTCCTTACGCAATAACTCAGTCAATTTTACGTCTACAGACTCGAAATTTCATATACAGGGTACTGAAATTGTTGGAAGATTTGTGTAATCCGTTGTTTGCTAGAAATTTGGCTATCAAGGGTCAAAGTTCAACGATTTGACCTTTGAGAACTCTACCAAACCCCTCCGACAATTTTAGGTCTAAACACTTGAAATTTTAGATATAGGTTTCTTGGACATGGATCTAATTAATAACTTGATTTGACCCCGAAACAATAAATTTTAAGAAGTCATAATAGGGGTCAAAGTTAAAAAAGTGACCTTTGCATGTTCTAGCAAATTACTCAGACACGTTTTCGTCTAAACATTTGAAATTTTATATAAAGGGTATTCAGAGACAGCGCAAGCTTTTTCATCGGTTTGGGTGTAAAATATTTAGTTACCAATATATAAATGTATGTATGTTTGCATGTCTGCTTAAAAAAACTTCGCACAGAGGCGACGGATCTTTTCAAGATCAGTATCATTTTGACCTTTCAGACAACAAATATCGAAAAATATGCTAAAATCATTAATATCTTCACCTAAAATTTGGCACTTTTCTACAGGGAATCGCTTTTTTGCAAATATTTTCGAAAGTCATCCTCTTATTTCGATTGTCTAGCCTTAATTTAAACATAGGTCACTTCCGGCTTGGCTATGGTCGTAAGAGAAAAGACGTCAGTTTTTCCCCGTTCTTTTTCTCCTTTGCGGTTTGAGCCTGCCTTCCTACTACCATTTTTTTTTTGCTCAACATAGACGTCCAAACACCCGGGAAACGCCAGGCTGAAATACTAATTCAATATATTTCCTATTTCGTTAAATTTCCACCGGTCCTGCTATTAATAATAATAATAATAATAATAATAATAATAATAATAATAATAATAATAATAAAATAATAATACAAGATGCATCTATGTGACTAATCTATCTATCTATCTATCTATCTATCTATCTATCTATCTATCTATGAAAGTGAAAGTGTCTGTGTATTTGTGTATCTGTGTGTCTGTGTGTGTACATTTCCCTACGCAATAACTCTGTTAATTTTACGTCTACAGACTCGAAATTTGATATACAGGGTATTTTGGGAAAATCGATGTGATCGGTTTTTGGCCAGAAATTTGGCGATGTAGGGGTCAAAGTTCAACGATTTGACCTTTGATAACTCTACCAAACTCCTCTGACAATTTTTAGTCTAAACACTTGAAATTGTAGATATAGGTTCCTTGGACATGGATCTAACTTTATCACTGAATTTGAGCCGAAAATAATAAATTTTAAGGGGTGCAAGTTAAAAAAATTGACCGCTTTTTTTTTGCTCAAAATACACCTCCAAATACCCAGGCAACGCCGGGCACCCATGCTAGTAAATCTATAAAAGTGAACGTGTCTGTGTATGTGTGTGCACATTTCCCTACGCAATAACTCTGTCAATTTTCAGTCATCAGACTCGAAATTTGATATACTTCGATATACTGAGATTTGGGGAAATCTTTGTAATCTGTTTTCGGCGAGAAATTTGGCTGTTAAGAGGTCAAATGTCAACCATTCACCCTTTGAGAACTCTGCCAAAACTCTCCGTAAATTTTTGATATGAACAATTGAAATTGTAGATATAGGTTCCTTGGATATGGATCTAACTTAATAACTTGATTTGAGCCTAAAGAAATAAATTTTAAGGGGTCATAATAGAAGTAAAAGTTTAAAAAATTGACCACTCTCTCTTTTTTTTGCTTAGCATACACCTCCAAACACCCGGAAAACGCCGGGCTTGAATGCTAGTTATGTAATATTTGTTTTCTTCTAAAAACGTTCTAGTCATGGTGTTAATTAAATTTGGCCCAGTTCTATCCGTGAGAAATTATGAAAAAAGGAAGAAAACATATTTCGCAACCTTAAAGATATTTGCAGAACGGTCTTAGAGAAGCTGCGATTGTCATGGTGGACGTCGTTCTCCTTGACACATGCAATCGTGGCAGCCTAACACATGTTACCACTTAAGAGTATTTAACGTAACGCAGTTTACAAGAAAATATTTGTTAAATGATCCTATAATAAGCCTTTCTATTTTCAGTGGGTTTCTCGACTTCCAAAAAAAAAAAAAAAAAAAAGAAAGTTGTAAAATGTCGAGGAGGTTTTTCAAATATAAGCATCATTAGCAAATAAAATCCGGAATCTTATTTTATTTCGTTATTCAAAACATATAAGTTGCTTGTTTTTAAATTTGATCTCGCCTTCATTTGTGCTTACGTCAAGCAAGTCAAGTATGTTAATTACAATTTGTTTGGCTGTGGATTTGTTGCCGCCATATTTGAAATACTTGTTTACACTTTTCGTTCAAGTGACGCTGGTAAACTATGCTTCACCAGTATACGCAGTAGCATTTTTACAAAAATAGCCAAGAAGCTGAAAGTGCACTAGATTCGTCACAGCATATCACATGGAAGTATTTGTAAAACAAGCAAATTCGATGCAACATTGCATCGATGGGACAGAGGATCCAGCGTAGATGACAATGCAGAGTTAGGTTAGAGACTTGTTTGCAGTCAGTCGAAGAAAAGATATATATATATATATATATATATATATATATATATATAGAGAGAGAGAGAGAGAGAGAGAGAGAGAGACTAATGATCAAGTTCTTAGTGTACTAGTCCTGATGTGGCAACAATACAATGTATATGTGCGAATGGTGGCTGAGATATAGGATGCTGACAGGTGCGAGAAGTTTGATTCTCACCATTTAACGGTGTAAGAATCTGCATGATAACTGATATCTTTATGAGTAATATTTTCATTGGCTATAAATAACGTGTTTTTATTTACTTTATAATTAGATACGATTTTATACGGCTCTTGAGTTTGTCTTCGATGAGTTATATATATATATATATATATATATATATATATATATATATATATATATATATTTATTCTGCAGAAATTATGCAAAATCAAAAAAACTATGAACTTAAAAAGTGGGAATGTGGATCTATGGTCATCCTCGGCACTCTATCTTGGATTGGTCTAAAGATAGCTTGAGTTACCATTCACGATAATACACCGGGGATCGTCCTACTAAAGATTCCTAAAAAAATCGGTTTTAATGTTTATATGTTTAATGTATATATATATATATATATATATATATATATATATATATATATATATATATATATATATAAAGCTGAACGTCTGTGTGTGTGTCTGGTCACGAATAGGCTCCTATATAGTTGACTATTTTAAAATACTGATTACATATAATGATAGAAGATGTATCGGGGATCAGGAATGGGTATCTTTTATCTGGCAGAACGGTGATTCATAAAAATAGTCGGGTCAGCGTTTGCGCCTGACCCCCAAAGTATGGAAATAAAAAATGAAAAAAAAAAAAACGTTTACAAGGGTTTTTGATATAGATGTACATGAGAATATTTTGATAAGAATGTTTCAACTTAAATAGGGATGGCATAATAAAATTGTGGGGTCTACGGTCGCGCCTGTACTCCATGGAAATATGGCACAAACTTTAACAAAGACTTTTCATATCCATTTGCGTAAGTATACTTCGATAATTATGTTTCGGTTTGAACAAATATGGTATAATAAAATTATTGGGTGTTCGTTCGCGCCTGACCTCCATAGAATATAAATATGTCACAAAGTTTAACAAGGTTTTTTAAAGGGGTTAGAGTCCACAATAACACCTCAACTTTAATCTTAATTAACGTTAGCTTTTATTTATTTTTTTGCGTTGAATAATATTGTGTCGAATAAATTCACCTCATAAATTCACGTTCTTATTAAAGTGAAAGCCCCTCCCCCAAATGTCGGAACTTTAGACAATTCTCGACACAAATTTTGCATAACTGTTTTTCCTTCTCCACTTGCACGTGGCACTCTTCCGAAAATAGATAAATAGATAAATAATAAAAAATAAGAACGTTACTTGCTATCGTGTGAAAAGAAGGAAAAATCCTGCTCACGTGATTACGTGTCTTTTTAAAAACATTTACATAACTTTTTATTTTTATTTATATATCTGTTAAAGCTTTTTTTTCAGTGTACTAGAAGGAATTCAGTTGATTACAACCATTTCTGCGTGTTCTTTACTTTACAATAGTATAACCCTGAATCCGATGGCGCAATACTACACCGTTCAATACTGTAAAACTGAAACGGAGCTGTTCTGCTTGAAAAGGGCGCCATGTTCTTCTTATTCATATTCATATCGATTTTTTGCTTTAAAAAACTAAAGTAATTACGTGTTTACTTTTTTAATATCCCAGTTTACTCTTTTGGATTATTTTACTAAAATAAGTAAAACTTCATTATTTTTCAAAACTGTTTCTGTTTTTTTTTGTTTTTCGATATTTCGTCGATATGATTTAGTAAGAGTGTTTAGCAGAAAGGCCAACAAACGACTAGCCGAAAAATATACAAGAAATATATGTTATCATAGTATATAAAAGTTTAGTTCATGTTTTTTGTCTTGAAAGAGTTTTTAATGCTTTTTACTTGAAATAATTTCAGCGAACAAAAATTAAAACGAAATTTGAGGCGATAACTACTTAAATTAATTTTTATATAAACTACACATGCTATAATCGAATATTCCTCAATCACAAAATAACGGAAAACATTAAAATATGTTTATAAATATTCCTTACATTGGCGGAACTCTCTTAAATTGTTAACACAGAATGCTCAGGTGCCCCTCCTTCAAATTGAAAACGGAACTCTCCATTGCAACGTCGCTGCCATTTTGATTTTTTAAAACCGGTTCGCGAATTAAAAAAGAAATTTCTTTTACAAACTACTAAAAAATACGAACCAATTAACTTTTCTACCATAAAAGTAACTTTTATTGACTATGGGCACATTTATTTCTTGTATATTTATATTATTATATATACCATTTTCTCTTTGTAACGAAACATAATTTTCTTGGTTTTCTTGGCTACGAATGGAAACAAAGCTGATATAAAAATATATTTTCGCGAAAATTATCTTTACTTTAATCATATTTTGTTTAGGGTAAAACTTTTGAGTATCAAAACTTATCTCTTTGCAACCCCTCCTTTTCATAACCTATCATACTTTCAGCAATCACAGTTCATTTTCTGTGGGTTGTTTTTGAACCCAGTCAACGACGGGTACTTTTGCTAGTATATATATATATATATATATATATATATATATATATATATATATATATATTATCACTATTATTATTGGCCTACATGGAGCTTTCACACAAGTCAACAAACGACCTGATTGGAAACCTGTGGTATTCTCTGGAAGCTGAGTGACAACAAGTCTCCCCAGACGTCCAGAACTCTCCACCTCCTTCGATAGCATTTGCAAATGAATTTGCATCATCGCAACAGCCGCTTACCATTGATTTCTCGCTGGTAGTGGCCATTGGTTTATGCTGGAATTTGAGTGGCACTCAGCCTCCGCAAGGTCCCAGTTCTCTTTACGCTTGTCCAGCCGAGGTCTGGTTGGCGCTCGCTCCTCGGTCTTTCAGTCCTTATTGACCCTTCTCGGCCCTTTGGTATCATTTTTTTTGGAGGGGGGATCGGTGATGAAACAATGGGGGAGTGCATGATAGGGAGGATGTAGAACTTGTAAATATGCAGTTTCGGTGTTCGTCATTCCCTGTTACGCTTATTCGTTATATTGTCTTGTATTATTCTCCGCATTCATGGGGTTTCCTTAATATTTCAGTCGTTTTCATTATCGTTAGTCGTTGTACTTTTGAAATTATTCCTCTGATTCCAATTTCTGACATCCTTTTTTCGAAGTTTTTCGAAAATGTTCCTAGTGCTCCTACTATTATCGGTACTATTTTGACTTTCTTCATCATCCAAATCCCTTTTAACTCTCTGGCTAGCTCTGTGTATTTGCTTCGTTTCTCCTTTTCTTTCATACTCACCCTGTGATCAGCTGGGACTGCAAAGTCCACGATTAGACAGGATTTTTCTTTCTTGTTAATTATTACGACATCTGGTCTTCTTGCTTGGATGGGTTTGTCCGTCTGTATGTCCATGCCCCATAGGATTTTGTGGTTCTCGTTTTCGAGTGCTGTTGCAGGTTTATGCTTGGCCCATTTGTCTGTACGCTCAAAATGCAGTCGTTTACACAATTCACAGTGTACCCCCCTCCCCACTTGTTCATGCCTGTTTTTGTATTCTTTTTGGGCAAGTTTGCTGCATTCACTTACTATATGGTTTATCGTTTCGTCTCTTTGTCCACAGAGTCTGCATTTGCTGCTTGCTTGTGTTTTATCGATCCTTGCTTTGATATGGTTGGTTCTTATCGAGTTATCTTGTTCTGCAGTTATTAGAGATTCAGTTTCTCGGTTTATATGTCCTTTTCGCATCCATGTCCAGGTGTTTTCGTTATTCTCATCTTTTGTCATTCTTATGAATCTTCCGTGGAGTTGTTTCTCTTCCCACTTCTCTTTTCTCGTTTTGTCGTTTGTCTCTCTGTTTTCTGTTTTCTTTTTCAGTGTTTCTCGCTGCCATAATTATTCTTTCAGTGTTTTGCATTATGTATTTTTCTAGACTTTTGTCGTGTCCTTCACACAGTCTTCTATAGAGATCAGTCCCCTTCCATTGTCTTTCCTTTTCACGTAGAGCCTGTCAATATCGGCATTTGGTGTAGTGCATTATGCATGGTTATGAGTTTCCTGGTTTTCTGGTCGAGTTGTCTCAGTTCTTCTTTTGTCCACCCTATAAACGGTCCAGAGTATCTTACTAATGATACTGCCCATGTATTAATACCTTTTATTAAGTTTCTACTATATAATTAGTTTCCAGGAGTTTTCTTGTTCTCCTGAGGTATTCCTTTCCAACTTTCTCTTTCATTGCTGTTGCTCTGATGGTGTCCGCTTCCAGAATTCCCAAATATGTATAGTCGTCTTGTTTCTCTAGTGCCATCATTTCTGTTTGGTTATGTAGTTCCATGCCTTCTGTCGTTTCCAGTTTTCCCTTTCTTATAACTAGTTGTGCGCACTTTCCCATTCGAAATTCCATTTGGATATCTTGGCTGAAGATTCCGGTAGTGTTAGTTAGTGTCTCTAGCTCCTTTTCGGTCCTTGCAAAAAGTTTCAGATCGTCCATGTACATCAGGTGGTTCATTTTTATTATTATTATTGTTATTATTATTATTATTATTATTTATTCGAAGGTAAACAGTTATATTTGGTCGCTACAACCAGCCGTGTCTTTCAGTGAATGAGACTTCATCAGCCGACCCTGAACCATTCAATGCTATAGAATAAGAAGAAATAATAAATAAACGACTTTTCTTATAAAAATTTATTTTGACATATAATATATATATATATATATATATATATATATATATATATATATATATTGTCTGTATTTTTGAGATGAGTTGTTTTCATTGATTGAGATTGTCGGACTGACTTCCTCATCTTGGTTGTTGTTGTCACAACGTTTCGGCCGTTTTGCCCTCCGGCCTTCGTTAGGTGAACGGTTTGTTAGGAGTCTCGAACCCAACCCTTTATTATTATTACGGGGGTACCGTGTTCGGACTCCAGCTAGGCTTTGGGACATAGTTGCTGATTCTCTGTTTTTCAATATTACTTTTTCACTGCCTTCGTTCAGGATTGAACTCAGCACCTTTGGGTAACTGTAAACTTTGATACAACGTCTAGGACCACTCGGCCATATGTCACTAGGACAATTCTTAGTTGGTTTTTGTTAATGTTAAACCTATGTTGTTATTCAAGGTTTTCTCTCTCTATCAGAGGTGTCCAAATTGCATTTAGCTCTATGCTTGGTTTGCTCAGTAGATTGTTATGTCCGAGCATGTGGGATGTTTCTTTTAGTTTTCTCACTTTCCAGTGGGTCTCTCTGTTTATTATTTTTACTTCATCCCATAGGGGGCGATGATCCCCCCTCTCCATCCAGACATGGTTGGCTATACCCGATTTCTCCGTGCCCCCTTTAGTTACCGCTTTTCGGTGTTCTTCCACTCTTACTTTAAGGGGGCGGCATGTTTCACCCTTGTAAACCTTCCTGCAACTGCATGGGATGGAGTATATGCAGTTTTTGGTCATGTTCTCATCCATGCGGGGCTTCACTCGTATCAGGTGTCGTCTGAGTGTTGACTCGCTTTTGAATACCGTCCTGATGTTGTAGGGGGCACATATTCTCTGAATCTTTTCGGAGATGCCTCGTATGTATTGTAGGCAGACCGTTGGAGGTTTTTGGGTTTCATTCTCCTCTCTTATACTATTAACTCGTCTGGTGGATAGTATGCTATCGGGGTAGTTGTTACGACGGAGGGTATTCTTCAAACTGACCATTTCTTGGTGGTATGTAATGGTGTCGCTTCTTACTGCTCGATGTTGTAAGCAGCGTGCGATTCCATGTTTGATACTGTATGGGTGATGGGAGTTGAAGTTTAGGTATTGTCCGGTGAAGGTAGGCTTTCGATATACGGATGTCTTAAACCCATGCTCTGTGCGTGATATTAGTATATCAAGGAAGGGCAGTTGGTTATCTTTTTCTTTCTCCATTGTGAACTGTATCGATGGTCTTATTGAGTTCACATGGTCTAGGAGAGCCTGGATGTCTTCCTGATGGAGCCAGAGTATGAAGGTGTCATCAACGTATCTTAGCCACATGGTGGGCTTTAAGGGAGCTGAACCTAAGGCCATGTCTTCGAAGTATTCCATGTATATGTTCGCCATCACTGGTGATAATGGCGAGCCCATAGCTAGTCCCTCCTCTTGTCGATATAGGTCAGTACCCATTCTGAAGTAGGTTGTTTCTATGCAGAATGTCAGCATTTCCATTAAGTTTGGCAATGGTACACATGTGCGCTCTTCTGTGGAGAGGTCCGCAGCTAGTTTGTCTTGAATTACTGCTAGTGCCTTACTAGTTGGGACTTTAGTGAACAAGCTGACCACATCTAGGCTTACCATTTGGTTTGTACTGATGGGTGCTCCCTTGATCAGTTCCGTGAAGTGGGCAGAATTCTTTACATGTGTTGCTGACTTGCCTGCTAATGGGTTTATTATATCCACAAGGTACCTGCTCAGTGGGTGGCATGCTGAGCCTCGGTAGCTCACTATGGGTCTGAGTTGAATACCGTCTTTGTGTATCTTGGGGAGACCGTACATATGTGGTAGCTTACTGTAATGCTGGACCAGCTGTCTATATCTCATCGGAGCGATGTGTTCCTTGTTTTTCGTAAGGATTTGTAACAGCTTTCTTTCGGTTTTCAAAGTTGGGTCCTTCTTTATTTTACCGTAGCTACCATCTGCGATTAGGCCTGCCATTTTTTCAGAGTATTCCGACATGTCCATCACCACAGTAGCATTGCCTTTGTCTGCTGGCAGAATTATTATACTGCTGTCACTCTGTAGGGTTTTTATAGCCAGCCTATCTTCCCGAGAGATGTTTGATTTAGGAGGCTTGGCTTCTGGAGTACTTTTCTTACTTTCCATCTTATTTCATCACCTTGGGTTGATGGGATTCTCAAGGCTATATCTTCCATGTGTGTTATGATATCTAAAAATGGAACGCGTTTGGCTGTTGTTGCGAAGTTGAGACCTTTATTTAGTACTGCTTCCTCTGAGTGACTCAGTTGGCGGCTGCTGAGGTTGATGACCGCTTTCACAGGTGATCGGTGTTTTGATGTTACATTCCTCTGGTCTTTGAGCTTTGTGAGCTTCTTGATTTGGCGTCCTTTGACCTTCTCATATTCTTGTCTGTACGATTTATCCAGATCTGATTGGATTCTCACCCTGTCTTCCTCTTGAGTCACTTTGACAAGGAACGATGTTAAGGTGTCGGAGATTTCGTTCCTTAGTTTTTGTTTATTCCAGCGGGTGTGTTGGATTCTTTCTCGAACGAGGGCATGCCCTGCCTTTTCCGCGACTCTACGTGCCTTCCTGGAATCCACTGTTGTTTGTAATGTCAACCCTGTTGGTATGAGTTTTAAGTCTCTACATCTGTACAGGAAGGTTAGATGGTTAGCGAGTCTTGCCAGTTTCATATGACGCTTTTCTAGGTGTCACCATTCAATCCTAATGTCGGGTCCGTACCGATTGGATAGTAATTGTCTGTATTTTTTAGATGAGTTGTTTTCATTGATTGAGATTGTCGGACTGACTTCCTCATCTTGGTTGTTGTTGTCACAACGTTTCGGCCGTTTTGCCCTCCGGCCTTCGTCAGGTGAACGGTTTGTTAGGAGTCTCGAATCCAACCCTTTATTATTATTACGGGGGTACCGTGTTCGGACTCCAGCTAGGCTTTGAGTCTCTGTTTTTCTATGTTACTTTTTTTTTCAGGATTGAACTCAGCACCTTTGGGTAACTGTAAACTTTGATACAACGTCTAGGACCACTCGGCCATATGTCACTAGGACAATTCTTAGTTGGTTTTTGTTAATGTTAAACCTATGTTGTTATTCAAGGTTTTCTCTCTCTATCAGAGGTGTCCAAATTGCATTCAGCTCTATGCTTGGTTTGCTCAGAAGGTTGTTATGTCCGAGCATGTGGGCTATTTCTTTAAGTTTTCTCACTTTCCAGTGGGTTTCTCTGTTTATTATTTTTACTTCATCCCATAGGGGGCGATGATCCCCCTCTCCATCCAGACATGGTTGGCTATACCCGATTTCTCCGTCTCCCCTTTAGTTGCCGCTTTTCGCCTAGCTGGAGTCCGAACACGGTACCCCCGTAATAATAATAAAGGGTTGGGTTCGAGACTCCTAACAAACCGTTTACCTGACGAAGGCCGGATGGCAAAACGGCCGAAACGTCGTGACAACAACAACCAAGATGAGGAAGTCAGTCCGACAATCTCAATCAATCAATATATATATATATATATATATATATATATATATATATTATATGTAAAAATGCATTTTAATAAAAATGTCGTTTATTATTATTATTTCATTGGCGGGAGCGTGGATGTAATGCTGACATCCCTACATCTTCGATCCCAACACCAACACAATTATCGTGTTTGTTTCTTTGTTTTCTTTTGGTCAGAAAAAAAAGAACGAGGACATGAGGGTATTTATGGAAATGAGATACCTAAAAAGATGAAGGTTACATTTTTATCGTCCGTTTTCGTTAACAAGGGTGGTTCTGCTCTCGTGTAGAACAATCAAATCGCGTTGCAGAAAGGGGATCCATTAAATTGAAGCCTGATAGTCCGTTTAACTGGAAGCAAATTCAGTGAAGATGAAGAAGAAATAAAAACGAAAAAGGATTGAGTTATTAAATCTGAGCGAGAACCTAATATTTAAGAAAGAAACAAGATACTAAAGAAATCTGTTAAATAAAAGAAAGAAAAGACGAACATCTAATATAGAATTAGTGTTTGTATTATCTTCTCACAGCGTTTCGGCCGATGTAATCTCCGACCTTTTTCAAATGTATCTTTGTCGAATTTGTTAGGAAAATAATATTTTAGATTTATTTTAGAATAGTAGCCTCATCTCACAATTTCAGAAATTATAACCATAGATCAGAATTCTCCAACGTTAATGTAGAACTAGTGTTCATGTTTCGTTAAAAATGACTGAAAAATATGCCCCGCCAATGTTCGCAACAATATTTGTATGCAATCTTAGAAGGGCGTCAATAATTTAATTTAATTTAAATTATATAAATTACCAGTCGTTACCAGTCGTAAATTATATTATATTATATTATATTATATAAATTACATGTGCACGCGAGTATCATGTTTTCTTTGTTAAACAGTTCACGTCTTGTAAGTAAAACAAAATACTTGAGCTGAGATCGAAATCAAAACCTAAAGACAGTGAGTCAAGTTCGAAAACCATTACGTTATCATACCACATTTACAAAGTGTTTTAGCACCCACTTATTTTAATATAATCAATTTGTCGTGTTAACCATTCACGCATGCATATTCGTGAAACAGAAAACAGATGAAAATCCGAGGACCCCCACATACCAATTTTGCAATTTTGACTCCTTAACAACCAGTTTTTTTTCGGATGAAAACCGATTAAAAAAGTATCCACATTTCTGAATAACCTATATATCACATTTCAAGCCTGTAGATTAAAATCCGTTAAGTATATAGGTTAAGAAGTGTTAACACACACCCATTCTCACTTTTGTTTATAGATATATACATTATTAGTGATAGTTTTTAATTCATTCTGGTTGATGGTGGTCGTTTATGTTAAAATTTGATCTTGACCTATGTAATCAATTAAATGAAGTATATTACACTTTACATTATTGTTACTGATTGTTGTTTTTTTTGTTCTGGAAATTGTGCAGTCAACACCACCGGAGCGAAATAATAGTTTTTCTTTACATAAGCGGACTTTATTACTACTATCTATTTTCGCCTAATAATTAACTAAACAAATATAACGTAAAAATTCTATTTCACTTGGACATCTTATATTAAAAAAAAACACTGTTTATACACGTTTTCTTCATATTTGCTGTCGTCATGATTACAATATTAGTTTACATTCTCTATAGAAATATAACAGTTAATTCTCAATAGAAATATAACAGTAAATTCTCCATAGAAATATAACAGTTAATTCTCCATAGAAATATATCAGTTAATTCTCCATAGAAATATAACAGTAAATTCTCCATAGAAATATAACAGTAAATTCTCCATAGAAATATAACAGTTAATTCTCCATAGAAATATAACAGTAAATTCCCCATAGAAATATAACAGTTAATTCTCCATAGAAATATAACAGTAAATTCTCCATAGAAATATAACAGTTAATTCTCCATAGAAATATAACAGTAAATTCTCCATAGAAATATAACAGTAAATTCTCCATAGAAATATAACAGTTAATTCTTCATAGAAATATAACAGTAAATCCCCCATAGAAATATAACAGTTAATTCTTCCATAGAAATATAACAGTAAATTCTCCATAGAAATATAACAGTAAATTCTCCATAGAAATATAACAGTAAATTCTCAATAGAAATATAACAGTTAATTCCCCATAGAAATATAACAGTAAATTCTCCATAAAAATATAACAGTAAATTCTCCATAAAAATATAACAGTTAATTCTCCATAGAAATATAACAGTTAATTCTCCATAAACATATAAGAGTTAATTCTCCATAGAAATGTAACAGTTAATTCTCCATAGAAATATAGCAGTAAATTCCCCATAAAAATATAACAGTTAATTCTCAATAGAAATATAACAGTTATTTCTCCATAGAAATATAACAGTAAATTCTCCATAGAAATATAACAGTAAATTCCCCATAGAAATATAACAGTAAATTCCCCATAAAAATATAACAGTACATTCTCCGTAAAAATATAACAGTAAATTCCCCATAAAATATAGCCGTTAATTCTCCATAAAAATATAACAGTTAATTCTCCATAAAAATATAACAATTAATTCTCCATAGAAATATAACAATTAATTCTCCATAGAAATATAACAGTAAATTCTCCATAAAAATATAACAGTGAATTCTCCATAGAAATATAACAGTAAATTCTCCATAAAAATATAACAGTTAATTCTCCATAGAAATATAACAGTGAATTCCCCATAAAAATATAACAGTTAATTCTCCATAGAAATCTAACAGTAAATTCTCCATAAAAATATAACAGTTAATTCTCCATAGAAATATAACAGTAAATTCCCCATAAAAATATAACGATTAATTCTCCATAGAAATATAACAGTGAATTCTCCATAAAAATATAGCAGTTAATTCTCCATAGAAATCTAACAGTTAATTCTTATATTTCGCTTATTTTCCCACTAATATTAATATAAAACTAGTAGGACCTGTGAAAATTCCACAGCGGAATATTTCATATGTAATATATTATGTAATATATCTTTCATATGTAATATATTATGTAATATATCTTTCATATGTAATATATTATGTACTGTATCTTTTATATGTAGTATATAGCTTCTGGGCATTGTGTGTGCGTTTAGTGTAAATGGAAAACCCACGATATTATTGTAGCTCATTTGTTAAAACTGTAAAAAGTATTTATCTAAGTAATCGGGTTAATGTAGTGTCAGAATATATCTGGTTATTACGGTTTATCTCTAACATCCTCATAGTAGTCTGTAATATATTTCCTTTTAATGAATGCCCGTCGTGAACAGAAACCCTATCATAATTATACAATTTCTAGAAAGAACAGATCCTACCCTTAGATCCAAGCCAAAGGAACAAGAAGGTATATTTCAGTTTCACATACGGCACAAAACGATATCATTTTTAAAAATTATTTTACTTTTATTTACAGTGCATCTTCAGTGATCGGGAGATCATATTTACTAAAAAGGAAGATAAAAGGTGAAAACACACTACGAATATTAAATTATCGTATTTATACAGAAAATTAATATTCGTTGTATATTCTAATATTCTATCCTCGTTTTTAATAAATACGATCTCCCGATCGAATAATTTATCATCTGGAAACCGTGACATACGTAGTGCGTTAAAGGTATTACGCTATTTATATGTACATTATAGAATTTTAATATATATATATATATATATATATATATATATATATATATATATATATATATATATAATGCTGAATTTGTGTGTGTGCGTTCGTTCGCACCTGACCTCCATAGAATGGAAATATGTCACAAAGTTTAACAAGGTTTTTTTTTAATATAGATCCACAGAATATTGTGATAAGTGTTTCAGTGTGAACAGGTAGGGTATAATAAATTATGGGGTTTATCTATTTTTACTTTCATCATATTTTGCTTTGGTTTTGATACCACAAAATTCGAAGCTATTTCATTACAACCCTTTCTTTTCATAACCTATCCTACTTTCATAAATCAGAGTCCATTTTCTGTAGGCTGTTTTTGAACCCTGTCAAAGACGGGTACTTTTGCTAGTATATATATATATATATATAGAGAGAGAGAGAGAGAGAGAGAGAGAGAAAGAGCGAGAGAGATAAACTAGCATGGGTGCCCGGCGTTGGCCGGGTGTTTGGAGGTGTGTTAAGCAAAAAAAAGTGGTAGTAGGCAGGTAGGCTCAAACCCATACCGCGAAGGAGGAAAAGAATGTAAAAAAGTGACGTCTTTGCCATTGCGTTCATCGCCAAAGCGGAAGTGGAGAAGGTATAGATTAAGGCTAGTCAATCGAAGAGAGGGGATGACTTTCGAAAATATCGGCGAAAAAAAAGAGACCTCCCTGTAGAAAAGTGTCCAGTTCAGAGTGAAGGAATTCATGTTTTTAGTGGATATTTCAATATTTGTCGTCTGAAGGGTTGAGCTTAAAAACGATACCGATCTCGTGAAAATTCGTAGCCTCTGTCGAAGGTTTTAGGCAGAGATACACACATACATACATTTAAACAGACAGGCGAGATTTATATTATAGAAGATTAGTATAAATATAACTACAGAAAACTCTTTTATTTAGACTGAAGAATTTTTTTCGTCTGAATCGCTGTTTGCTTTTTGGCTTTCATTCACTACTTGAAATAGTATCGTCTGAAGGTTAGGAAAAATGGCTTTCTTCCGTCTTGACAGACTATGGATACCCACTGTAAGGGTGCCTGTGCGTTAAATTTTTGTGGTAGGAATTGGGCACTCTACAACTACACCTCTACTAAGTCGACATTGTTGATTACCAGTGGCAAGTGGAGGTTCAGAACGACTGGAAACAATGACAAGATAAGCTGAAAGCACATACAGCGCCAAGAATTCTCAAATGGTCACTCATCTGGTACTAGCCAGGCTCAATGTTGCTTAACTTTAATCTTATGAAAACCGGTGTGTCAACGCGACTATGCCGTACATAGGTTAGAAAACCATGCGTCATACTACCTTACTTTTATGTAAGGGAACGGATGTATTCATTTACAAATAAATACAAATTTGTTTTTGTATAGAGTGGATGATATTTTTTAATATTTAACAATAATATTTGATTAACACATTTCTGTTTTTACGACTACATGGATATAGGCGCCTGTTAACATACATCTTTGACCGAATTACATCTACAAGTTTCATGTTCAATGGTTGGCTAAAGAGCTTAAGAACCTTAGAAAAATGATGCACATGGAAATGTAATAATTAGACCTAAAAGTATATCAGCTGCTATCATAAAATTAACTAATTTCTTAAGTGTAATTCTAAACGTTAATAAAATACGTATGAGCCATACTTAAAATATAACGCTAATGCATTATACGTAAACCCTTAGTGTAACAGCCCCCTATCTATCAAATGCTCTGTCGGTGGGGCATTAGAATACGCCGACTTCCCCCCTGCAGAAGGTAAAAGTCCCTCAATGGGGGTCCTGGATATGACCTTAAACTATATCTAGTGGTGAGACCCCAACTTGCAGGCTTTGCGGAATCTGGAGCCACCCTTTAATTACCATTGCTCCCAGGTCCATTCTGACCCGGAGTGGTAGTACCTGTTAGGGTCCCAACTATAGGTTAAATAGAAACCGACTTGAAAACAAACAAAACTATTCTATTAAAAACTTTTTTCTTCAAAATCATTGGATTCGGCATTAAATGGGTTGATATGCCGTAAAATAAAAACAATCAACCAACACACCAACCAACCTATCTATCAAAATACAGATTCCTTACTCTATAGAGAGTTGACTTAGCAGAAATTCTATTTAAGAAAAAATGCATTTAAGAAATAAAGCAACATCTGCAACCTTAAAACTATTGGATTCCATAATACTGAAATCAAATATAAACAACAATAGTTTTAATAAGACTGAAATTTATATAATTTTGTATACGCAGCTGGATAATCAAATAGTGAAAACCAAACCCGGTAAAAAATTCTTAAATTTTATCGAAAAACATTCATCTCTATAACAGCCCCATTACAGAAAATATTTAATAAAAATAACCTAAAATGTCCTATAGTAGTTGTGAATACTTAGTGATGAGAATTAACGCACATAATACTAAATTATTTAATGGTATCAATAAAAAGAAAATAATAACAACATTAATACAATATGATCAGCATAAAAATAAACAAAGAACAAAAAATATGACTAGAGATTGTAATGACGCAAATCGTGATAGAAACCAAAACACTAGCAATGATCAATTGCAACAATAGAACGTAGGCACTTAATCCATTAAAAAATAAGTGCCCAACGAAAAGCGTCTATTCAAAAAAAGAAACCCTGAACAACAAGAATATCACGTAGCAATGACCTGATTTTAAAAGTACATTAAAAACGAAAAACGCCGATTAAAAACTGCATTAGCGAACCACAACTGGAAGCTCAAGGAAAGTAGACTACTGTAAATAGTAGAGTGAGAAAATAATAAGTCAAACTAGCACATGTATGAAATGACATGGCAAACTTATGTAAACAGAAAATTACCTTTATCTTTATATGACAACGCGTGCACACACACACACACAAAAAAAAAACATTAATAAATAATGAGAATGAAATGAATAACAAAAATGATAATCATAATTATAATAATAATTAATTAAGAAATAAATACATAAACAAATACACATATAAAAAAGTATTTGAAAAAATCCAAATTATCACTAGGTCACTTCCCAACACTTTGAAAAGACAAAATGAACAACGAAACAGATTAATTAGAGCTAAAGTGAATCCTTGCCTAATAAACGCACGCCATTTTGGCTACGAGAAATTAGGGTGCAAATAAAAAAGAATCTAATCGGTTGACTAGAATATATAAAAACACGAAGCAACATCGATTCCATTCGACAGCTTCACGAATCCCCACGTGGATGAAACGCAGAACATTCCGTGTTAATTAATTGCTATTTATATTTTTAAATCTTACTTTATATATATATATATATATATATATATATATATATATATATATATATATATCATATACATACATACATACATACATACATACACACACATATATATATATACGTATAAATATATGTTTGACAATGTATGAGAAATGAATACGAAAAGTATAAAGTTTATAACTTTTCTTTATTCATTTTCTCTTGGTGATGTGCAAGAATACAAACTATTATTATGAAAGAGAATGTAATTTTTTTACATGAACAGAAAAGGAAGGAGGAGAAGGTACATCCAATGATAAGGTGCCACGTCAGTCTTAAATGCATATACATATAAGTAAAAAAAACATACATGCACACAATACATATATACATAAAAAAGAAAAATTAAACACTAAATACAAATACAGAATCGCACATTTATATGTGTAATATTTTGAATTCTAAGGATAATTTTTATTCCTAGATAGAACAAAAATCCAAAGAATATAATGTGTAATATTTTTAATTCCAACGATAATATTTATTCCAAGATAGAACACAAATCCAAAGAGTATAAGACAGCTTGAGGAGAGACGTTGTAAAAACATTTGTCAGTAAGCGATTACTTTTGCGTTCGAAAAAAAGGAAGGAAAACGTCGTTTCCAACTTAAAGTTATTTTGAAACAGATACGAAATGCTATTTTTATTATTATATACAGTTATATGCACAGACATATACATGCACAAACATACACAAAAATACACAAACACACACGCATATATATATATATATATATATATATATATATATATATCGCAAGATTCAGTCACTCTGATGAGTCGTAGACGACGAAACACATGTCAGGGGATAATTATATTTTAAAAAAATATACATACCGCTCCCCATGTGGGGGTACCAAATTTGATTAAAGGGAAAATTATTCCCAACTCGCATTTGGGTAAAAATGCACTTTCGTAAATAACTGAATTCATTCAAAACGTATCCCAAAAACAAAAACAAATAACATCTAAATAAATCACGATAAATCCAAAACAGTCGGCGAGATGGATCAGAAGATAAAGAGTTCAGGCTCATTACCGTTGGGTCTCAACAATAATTTTAGAATTTATACAAGCAGTAAAATTTCATATATAAAGTTAATGTAAAATGATTATAATCTCTAGAAAAATATATTTTCATAGGGCGGTTCACTCAATTTTTAGCAGTAACCCTAAGTCCGACTGACAAGGTCGTAACTCCCCCTAAAACCCACGGAATTTATCTGTTAGGGAAAACTAATACGTTTTAGTTCATTGCTATAAAATACTTTAATAATCACGAGAGTTTCATGAGATTTACATTTAGTAAATCAATGGATGCAACTTATATATATATATATATATATATATATATATATATATATAAATATATATATATATATATATTTCATTAAACAGACATTATTAAATACAACGGAGATATTTTGATTTATGTTTTTTTTTCTAATTTTTTCGATTTTCGGTATAATCTTCTCCATATAAAATTGAAAATTTGGAGGAAGGTTCATAGTTATCACGTTATATATCATAGTAATACACACACACGCACACACACACGCACACACACATATATATATATATATATATATATGTATGTGTAGATGACAGCCTCTTTAAGAACCTCGTTTCTTATCGTCGAGCACTTTCAGTTGAATAAATTTGGTCAATTTAGCTCTTATGCATAGATCATGGTATAACGATTAGATTACTGTCTGGCTGACGTAAAGAACATTTAAGATGAAAAATGTTTAAATTCAACGTTATTTCACGCGGTTAATTGTAGCCGAATGGATACGGTCTTTGCTAATCGAGCTAGAGATGGCTCGCGTTGCCGAGTTCGAATCTGTCAAAGATTACCGAAAGGGTGAAACGCTAGTGTCTGTTGGTATTTAATTATTATAGTAATATATATATATATATATATATATATATATATATATATATATATATATATATATATATATATAAAAGAGTGTAGTCATCAACAACTGTGGGGTTTTAAGACTTATCATTTTTTATTTTAAAATATTTTTATAACGGGTTTCAAGCCTTGTTCAGCTCTCTTCAGATATTTTTACATAAAGATTTTTTTTTTAAGTGAAAGTTGAAAATGTCATTTTGGAAAACATTTTAACCTTTATATAGCTGAACAAGGCTTGAAACGCGTTATAAAAGTATTTAAAAAAAAACCCATAAAAGTCTGAAAAACCCACAATTGTTCATGGCTACACTCTTTTAAATATACATTTTCTCTCGTTGGAACTACCACAACCAGCACTTTATATATATATATATACAAAACCTTATATTTATTAAATAGTTGCATTAATACTTATCTAATATTTACTAGCTGCACAATTACTTAAATAATGTTATTTTAAAACGGTTTTCTTTAATAAAGGACGTTTAATCAACAAGAAAATTCTGTACATTTTTTCAATGTCGTTATCCTCCGAACTTTATATATGATCACTGAAAAGGAGTATCTATAAACGTAATATATTATGTAATATTTGTATGCATATTATTTTGCGTGTGGCAATTAGGGAGGCGCTGTCAAAGATGTGACGCCAAAAAATTTAAAGACTAGAATTGTTTATGGTTTCGTATCGCACTGAAAATCGCTGACACTCAACTATTTAAATCGCGCCACTTCGAGAACCATTTTATTAAGAACTAATAAAAGGATACTCACCGTTTCTTTTTAGTTCTCACACACTTATCTGACTTGCTAGATTAGTGTGATGTCATGCCCTCCCCTTTTAGCGTATTTTTAGCGCGGATCTCGTTCAGCGCTTGTGCACACTGGGTATCTGGATCCCATCTACCGTTGGACTTTTTTTTTCTAATAAATGTTTTCTTTTTATTTGTAATCTCTGTTTTTGATTATTTCTTATTTTGTTGTTTGATGAAAAAAATAGATTTTTAAACTTCCATTATTTTTTTTGTGCTCTCGTTTTGTTTTATCATTATCGCAGCGTCCAGCAGCGATTTAAGCTTTCATCTTCAAATCGACAGGCGCCATTTTCGTTTGACATTTTTGAACACGCCCAGAATTGATGATGATAATGATGATGATGATGATGATTTTTTTGTTATTCTGATGAAGGTCATCATCATTATCATCATCATCATCCTCATCATCATGGAAAGCACTTATTTCATCTTTCTTTTTCAGTATACATGTGTATAAGTTCAGAATTTGACTGCAATAAAAGTGATGAAACATTTAGAAAACGCGAAATATATTTTAAATTAAAACTTATGCCAGTAAACTTACAATTGAACGGTTTTAAAATAGAAAAAAATAAACGATTCTAAATTGTACCAACAATCTTTTTACGTAGGAGGCCCAGAAGTCACTCAAGGATAAGAGTTAAAGAGTGTATATTAGTCAATGGGACAATATCTTAGTAATCGTTAGTAGTGGAAATTTGAAAAATTGGATAACTTATCAAAAATGTGTTTACGTTGGACTTAGAAGACGACTATATTGTAGTAAGCTATAAACCAGGAAAATGAAAGAGAGCTCCACAGGTGTGCAGTTCCAAGAAAGAAGCTTTGTTTATGGAATCTGCGTTCAGGTTTAGGCACAGATAAAGAGTGCACAATGTGAAATCATATTTGAATCGACCCTAAATATATATGAAAGCGGTGGGCGAGTGTTTATTTAAATGGATATTTGTTAAGATCATTAGCGAGCACCGATCCCATAGGCCGGTGGGTAGAACTGCTGACTATCAACGTGTTGGTTGTAGGTTCAATTCCCGACTAAGAAAAGATGTTAGTCTAGCCGCCCTGATAGGTTGTGATACAACGGAACAGTATTGTATGTGGATAACTATATATATAAATATATTGTGCGAAAAATAATTTAAACTTACTTGACTTGAGGAGGCTGAAGATAGGAGTCGGGTCGGGTTCGTTTTGGGCTGAGCAAAACCTGGTGACGTTTGACTCTTGCTTGTATATATTGCTGCTGCTTCTGATAGATGTGATTGCATATGTCTGAATTTACCAGCAATTTAAAGGATTGGTTCCATTGGGGCAGGGTGTTTACATTACGGATACTTTAAATGAACGTTATTTTGTAACCGATAATAAGGCTATAGATGCACAGGCTTGTTTTATAGCATCTTGTTCATTGACTCCTAATCAGAGCTGGTCTCGCGATCTTGCAAAATTTCGCAACCGCTGTACCAGGACCAACTCTGATCCATCTACTTTCTTTTGATGGCGGAGAATTTTCGACATTTTGCGAAATTTTGCCTGTTATCAGGAGCGTTACCCCTCTCTTTTCTCTTACTTATCAAGGGATGCGAGGCGGCCTTCTGTTGATATCGATCACGGTTCATCTAGGAACCTCCCTCCAAAATCTAGAATAACTTATGTTCACAAGGATGCTTCTTACCAGGTAGCCTCGGACCTGGGAGCCTCTTGCAACCTTCCACCTGTAATATGTGTGACCTTTGGTAAAAACGGCAAGATTGTCTCAGGCAATTATTTGTTGGATACAGGGAGTGGATGCAACTATTTGGCTGGATAAGTTTTCAAACCCTTTGTATGTTTGGAGTCCTTAAGCCTTGAATGCGATCTAAAGCTGTTTACTCTACTGGGGGAATGTGACAGGCGTTTCCGAGAGGTAATTCTGCATACTGACAGGCACTGGCCAAGCACAACCTTTCCTGATATTAGTGGATGACGCGTTGTTCATGTACTCCAGTTGGATTCTCTGCTGGATGAATTTCCAAGTACTACCTTGCCGGAAGATTTGACCAGGGTTCCGGTAACATATCCATTAAGGACATTATTAGATGCTTAGGCTCCTTGCAGTTGGTGCCCTGTTTGCAGGGGCGGGCCTTTCAGATCTCTGTAGGGTGGTTCTCTATGGTGAAGTAGAGTCTTTCCGCTCTCCTGACCAATCATTGCCTGTTCAAAGTGCTCATCTAATACCTCACAGGTGCTCATCGTAATACCTCACAGGTTAAATCTTCCCAGTTGTGTTTTATCTTAGAGAAAGAAGCAAAATACTTGGATCCTCTTGCTGACTTCTTTCCCGACAGCCAAGCCTAGCGGGGACTCGACCGGATGTTCAGCGTGGAGTCTTTAGGACTTCCCGAGCAAGAGGGATTCTCCGATTACGACCAGGAAAAATAACTATGTTCCAGAAACCTATTGTCCTGGGAGACAACAAGTATTATGGCATGCGGAAAAATTGTCAAGGGTTTCTTCTACCCATCTTGCGTATTTGGGACTGTGTGGCTCGAAATTTGGAAAAGAGGGGATTCATCAGGAGTATTTGGGCATGTTTCTACAGCAAGAGCGAGAAGACATCAGCTAGGAGATCTTTGTGCCTCCCTGTCTATTCAAGAAGTATACTTGGATCCCGCATCGACCCGTCCTTAAAGCAGATCCTACATCAACAACTAAATTACCTCCGGTCGTTAACTGCAGCCTGAAAACTGGTGACTCAATGTCTTTAAACAAAGCAACCTATACAGGATTGAATATGACTGGCGACATGCTAAGCTTGTTGCTCTTTCCAGATGGATAAGTACGTTCTCCTTGCGGATATCAGAAAGCCTTTCTGATGATTCGCTTGAAATTAGAGGTTGATCGGAACATATTCTGTTTCTTTCTAAAGGATAGAGACCGGCTGTGTTGTTTCCCACTACAATTACACTACAATTATTTTTGGATTCGTTTCTAGCCCTTGTATCTCGGGCTGTATACTCAAATTCTAAGCGACCCAGTTTCTTGCTGATCCATGAAAGATAATTGTTTTTATGTGGACAACTAGGTAACAATCGAGTTAAATCCCAGAAGGTTGGCAGATTTATATACTCAAGCCAGAGAGCGACTGTTGAAGGGTGGATTTGAACTGCAATCATGTATCTCTAATGGTCCTTCTTTTCGGGACCAGATGGAGCACGACGGTACCTCAGGTACCCATGGCAGTGAATGGGAGAAGGTTTGGAGTTATCGGTACAATCTCTTTTTGGAAAAAAATCTTTGTTTTCTCAGTGGAACTCTTTGGTGATGCCTCAATAAAGAGACAGCTCCTGTCTGAAGCCAATAAAGTCTTTGATCCCCTACCCCTCTGTCTTCCGGTGACGATGTGAAGTAGAGTACTTATTGGCGAATTATGGAAGCGAGGGTTAGGATTCGATGAACGAGTCCCGGAAGAGTTCCACTCACGATGAACAGTTTTTGCGCAGGATCTCTCGAGCCTGAGTTAAATTCACTTCAATCGACAAGCGTTTGGTCAGAACAGGGTTGGAGTTTTTGTTATGTTTTGCGATGCCTCGGCAAAAGCTTATGGATTTGTTGCGTATGTTTTGCAGAATCATCGGTCAGAAGTGGTCTTTGCTAAGGCTAAGGTTGCGTCCAAGAAGAGTAAAAGCATTCCGGCCCTAGAACTGATGGCAGGGTATCTTGCCCTGAAATGTTTGCCGGCTATCTTGAACAGCTGTAAAAATTACATGTGGCCAACGAAGCTCAAGTTGTGTTATCTTGGATCCTTTCCCGTTCTATGACAAACAAAAACATTTTCGCAAGGAACAGACTACAAGATATACTGTAACTGAGTGAAGATTTGGAGAGCAAGTTTGGCCTTCCTTCTTACTTCAAATATATCCACCCGACACTAAACACTGCATACCTAATCACCGAAGGATTGTCATTAAGAAAGTTAAAATTGAATTCTGAGTTTTGATGCCGTGGACCTGGTGCCAAAGTGTCTGCTTACATGGCGCGGGAAACCTTGGCCAACTCAGAATTTACCTTGTCTCAGCGGTCATAGTCAACAGATTGTGCATGTCGGTGAACGGTTTTAGAGGGGGAGTATCCCTCTAACATGGTTTTAGAACGGTTTTCTGAATTTACGCGTCTGTAAAGGGTTACGACCCTGATATTTAAATTTGTTGATAGACTGCGGGGACTTGATGAGGATTGTGAATGGAAGGCCTCCATTTATTTAATGAAGGTTGTAAAGCACCAGACTTTTACGGAAGATATCCAGTTTCTACAGGATCTTTTTGGGATTGATACGGTCCCGTGGTCGAATTAATAGGTCCCTTAATCTGGAGTACGGCGTTAAAAAACAAATTTTGCTTGGCAAGACTCATTACATTAAAAGACTGATGATTACGGATTGCCACTCAAAATGTTCGCACTTGGGAACTGCATCTACTCTGAATGAATTGAGAAATTGCGGCTATTGTATTTCCCAAGGAAGACATACCGTTAGGAAGGCTCTGGCATCGTGCGCCTTATGCCTTTATATTCTGTTCCTCGAAGTCGGAAAAGGTTGCTAGAATCCATGGAGCAGAGAAATACCTGATTGCAAGAGTTCCAGCAGGTTTGGTACCAAAAATATTTCCTCAGCCTCAGAGAAATGTCTTGCGGGCGCTTCCGAGTGCCATTTAGAAATCGACTCACAATCGATGATGTGGTTATGGTGAAAATTCCTCTCAAACCTAGACCCTTCTGAAAAAGGCCTAGCACATTTTCCTCTCCTACCAGAGTTACAGTGAAAGCTTACTTGGTAGTTTCCCTTATTTCTCTCTGAAGTTGTTTTTTTGTTTGTTTGTTTGTGTTCGTTTCTTGTGAGAGTGTGCGAAAAATAAGTTAAACTCACTTGACGGAGGAGGGTCGGGTTTGTTTTTGTAACGTTTGACACTTGCTTATATCTACTGCTGCTTCTAATGAATGTGATTGCATATGTCTGAACTTACCGACTATTTAAAGGATTGCTTCCATTGGGGCAGGGTGTTTAGATGACAGATACTTTAAATGAACGTTATTTTGTAACCGATAACAAAAGTACAGACGCACAGGTTTGTTTTATAGCCTCGTGTTCATTGATTCCTAATCAAAGCTGGGGGTCGCCATCTTGTCAAAATTTCGCAACCGTTGTACCGGGCCCAATATTCTGATCCACCTATTTTCTTATGGTGTCGGAGAATTTTGTATATATATATATATATATATATATATATATATATATATATATATATATACACTTGTGCCCGATATTATTCATATCCCTCGGATCTTTGAGATTTCTATAAGAATATTGCTCAAACCAGAAGGTAGACAATATTAAAGGGATTTCAAACAATAAATCAAGCATAAGCATTAAATTTAAACTCAACAAATAAATAAATTATGCAAGTTTGAAACATTATACAAAGAAAAACAATAATGGCACTAGTTCAAAATTATTCATACCTCTCTTACTAATAGTCAATAGCATGCCCTTTATTCTTAATAACTGCCTGTAACCGTTTTGGATATTTATCAACAAGGTTTTTACAAGCATCAACACTGATTTTTTACCATTCTTCAATGCAGTAGTTCTCCAAATCCCTCAAATTTCTAGGTTTCCGCTTTTTAACCTCAGTTTTCAATATGTGCCAGAGGTTTTCGATAGGGTTCAGGTCGGGACTCTGGCTAGGCCATTCCAAAATATTAATTTGATTATCCTCAAACCATTTCTTGAGTATTTTGGCAGTATGTTTTGGATCATTATCCTGTTGAAGGACCCAGTTTGGTCCTAAATGGAGCTTCTCCGCATCCTGTCTAATGTTTTTCTGGAGTATCTCCAAATATTGCTCCTTCTTCATGGTTCCATCTATCTTGACCAAACTACCTGGACCACTATCCGAAAAGGAGCCCCAAAACATTAGACTACCACCACCATGTTTCACCGTGGGTATGGTGTTCTTTGGGTTGTAAGCTTCTCCTTTCTTCCTCCAAACGTAAGAAGCATCCATATGGCCAAACAATTCAATTTTTGTTTCGTCAGTCCACAAAATACTTGAGAAAACGGACTCTGAAGAATTCACATGGGTCCTAGCAAACTTTAGGCGTGCTGCAAGGTGTTTTCGATGTGCAATGGAGTCCTTCTTTGTCTTCTTCCTTTCAGACCATTTTCATGCAGAGCCCTTTGCAATGTTTGCCTTGATATTTTTATGCCAGAAGACTCCAGATTTTCTAAAATGTCCTTAATAGTGGTGGTTGGATTTGCATTAACACTTCTTACAATATTCCTGGTGGCTCTAGCAGACAGTTTCCTTTTCCTTCCTCTACCAATCAAGTTGTTTGTTGTGTGGTGGCTCTGGAATTTTTTGATGATGCTCTGTACCTTGTCTCAGCGGTCATAGTCAACAGATTGTAGGAACCTAAAATTTCTTGGAAATTGACTTGTAACCTAAACCATCCTTATGTGAATTCACAATTTTAGTCCTAAGATCATTACTAAGCTCTTTTTTCTTCCCCATTCTAATAATTTTTATTCTTTTATTGGTTTTCAGTTGACATCATTTTAATTTCTGAAAAAATGCAAAAAACGAAATGAAATTAATCAAAGGTTGTATAAAAGCATTCAAAATAAGAATCAAACAGGAAACAAACAGTCAGAAACTCGGTTAATACTGAAAAAATAAGGGGGGTATGATTATTTTTGAACATTGCAGATTTTATAAATAGCTGTATATTTCTTTTATTACAAGTATCCCGAGATTTTAAAATGACGAAAATGATCAGAAGAGGTTTATTAAGAATATGTATCAATATGGACGTAAACAATAAATTCTTACAAAGTTACACCTAATAAACTCAATTTTCAAGGAGGGGTATGAATAATATCGGGCACAAGTGTATATGCGTTCTTCATTAGAGAAGAAATTTTTCAAATAACATTAGATAAGTAATCATTAGGGCTATGACAACTGATTATTCTTATCATTGTTTTAATTCTTAAGTATATATCCGAGATAGCTAGACACAGTTAATCAACGGAGAATCACATCATTCTCTATAAAAGTGTATAAGATATCAACGGATACACACTCGAGAGTCACAACAGCAAAAGGAATATGCTGTTGTCCTAGTCCTAGTATTTATACATACACACACATACATATATATATATATACACACACATATAATAAAATTACGAATACATTAAAACAATCCTCACACACATCGAAAAATAAAATACAAAATCGTTGGGTTAATGTTACAAGTAATATGAATTTATCTTTCGATGAGTGTTTAATCACATCATCATCACACTCCACAGAAGGTAAGGTGTTGTTTCATGAAGCCAATGCGTTACGATAAGCGCACTCTGGCCTTAAAAAAACCTTAAGTAGTTCCGTTAACTTTTTTCTTTAAATGTGTCTAAATTAATCAATTATAATAATAATAATAATAATAATACATCTTATGAGGCAGGGATACACGCAGAGATTTACTCAAGAAGGCGAGGTTTTAAAATAGTTAGCAAGAAAGAAAAGTCCTGCCAGATTGTAGATTTAGCCGTTTCAGCAAACAACATATTTATTATCAAGGAGGAAGAGAAGCGGATTAAATACACCGAACTGACCAGAAAACCTAAAGAAGAAAAGGAAAGCCAAGATAACAGCAGTAATTTTTTAAAATCAATTTTCACCCCAAACAAGGCACAGTACCACTTTGAAGTAGGAGGCTACTATCGGAGGCATAAGTTGCATGAGCATTATGAAGAGAGATGAGTAGCAAGATGTCTGTTCACATTACACTTGAACTTCTGCATGTCAGTACAGTTGGGAAAGCAAAATCCCGGAAAGGGAGTTTCAAAGTCTAACAGTTCTGGAGAAGAAACTATTGGAGTAAAGGCCTTTCTTATACCTGGGGATCTCTAGTGTGAAGGGGTGGGACAGTTGCTTTTCGGATTTGTCGGGTGTAGTCGAGGGGGTACAATGCTTGTAGTTCGTCAGAACATTCACCTCTAAAGAACAGGCAGAGGGATACAACATCGGTAAGACAGAGGCTGAAGCCTAGATGACAATTCAGGACCTATCAGGCTGGCGACTATCTTTTGTACCCTGTCCAGGAGTGAGAGACAAGCATCAGATACACCACCCCAAATGTGACAACAGTACTCTATACATGGGCGAATGGTGGCCTTATAGAGGTACAGGGTACTTTCAGGCGTAAGTAGTTTTCTAGCACGGTAGAGAGAGCCCAACTTCTTAGCAGCAGCCTTGGAAATGCTCTCAATATATCTATCACAGTTCATGTTCCCTGTAAACGGTAGACCGATTAGTTTAAAGCAAGTACTTACAGGTAATGTGTTCTTGGCCATTGCTATTGGTGGTAGAGAATATTTCTTGTATATATATATTAGGAGCGCTAGGAAAATACCGAAAAACTTCGAAATAAGAATAGGAGAGATTAGAATCAGAAGAATAGGTGAGAAGATACAATGGATAATAACAATAAAACCGTTTGATATATTGAATGTGGAGACTAACACACACGAGCTTCAGGCACAAACTGCACATAAAGAAACTGCTACGGATGTAAAACACAAAACAACATCATGTAAAATCATGAAAACTGAAACTGTATCATTGAAACGTATATATATTTTTTAGTGCTTTCATAAATTTGTGTCACACCAAATAAGTGAGGCAGGTCAAAGAGAATGGAAAGACTTAGAGGAGAAAACACTAACCGGACCTCCACTGGATGGCTGTGAATAACACTGGGATCTTGGGGAGGCTTATTGGAACTGTAACTCCAGAGAAAGCCAATAATCGCTACCAACGAGAAATTTATTATTAATTCTGCATTAGAGAAGAAATTTTTCAAATAACATTAGATAAGTAATCATTAGGGCTATGACAACTGATTATTCTTATCATTGTTTTAATTCTTAAGTATATATCCGAGATAGCTAGACACAGTTAATCAACGGAGAATCACATCATTCTCTATAAAAGTGTATAAGATATCAACGGATACACACTCGAGAGTCACAACAGCAAAAGGAATATGCTGTTGTCCTAATTTATTAATACGAAAAATATTCAATATGCTGTTGTCCTAATTTATTAATACGGAAAATATTCAAACATTGATATTATAATTATATCATTATTTCTGCGCTACGAAACTGGTGTTGTTAAGAATTTAACAGTTTAACATGCTAAAAAAATAAACTGTAATAATAATTAATTTATTATTAATAAATAACTATTGTGATGAAGCAAACTAATTTGCAAAGGTTGTTGGTGAGCATTGAAAGTCTGTGGGGACTTCAGGGAATACCTCGTTCTTCTCTTATAGAAATCTTTGATGTTAACCTGTGTGAAAACTCATAGTTATTGAATACTACTATCACTACTACTACTACTACTACTACTACTACTACTACTACTACTACTACTACTACTACTACTACTAATGATGATGATGATGATGATGATGATGATCCTGATTTCGTTTAATAACGCCATCCTGAAAAGAGATGCGTTTCCTTTAAAGAGGACCGTCCGTAAATCCCAAATTAAAGATCAAGGGATTTCCTTGGGATATTGGTGGTACTTTAAATAGCAAATATTTGAATGCCCCCCCCTCCAATTTATCATCTGTGTATTGTAGCTAACAGAAAACTATTTATTGTAGCTCAATAATATACGGCGAGAGCATAATTTAACACACCATATTTCTTTGAAATCACATTTAATTACAAATACTTTTTTCTGGCTATTTCAGGACATATGTTGATGGTATACATAATATCACCGACGTTCTGACGAGGCTTAATCAGTGCATGATCTTACATTATCTCTGTTGTTTCCGATGAGGGGAGGGTTTGAATAGCACTTACCAAGCTACTATATAGTTTGGATTGTGTTTATTTCATCAGAAAGTAATACGTTATTGACATACAAAATTCCGATATTTTACATTGTTTGAACATTTGAAATGATATCTTAACTTAAATAACTGTAATTCAATACAACATATTAAAACCAACAACGTCTCATGGAACTACAACCTTTATTAGTTTAGTTTAACACCATGTTTGCAGTAAAATATGCAGTGAAACAGTTCAGTTATATATATATATATATATATATATATATATATATATATATATTAAAATGAATTACTTTGCGATCGAATACGATATTGATTTCTTTTCAACACACCAAGGCACCATATAAAAACAAAGATTGGGTAAATATCACTAAACACGACGCAACTTTTCTTCTAATTCGTTTCGTATTTATGTAATCATGTCGATATTCTGTTTTCTTTTCTTTTTAAAAACAATGAGTTCTTATTATTCTGGTGAATCAGGTTGGAAAATATTCACACATTGATATTATAATTATATCATTATTTCTGCGCTACGAAACTGGTGTTGTTAAGAATTTAACAGTTTAACATGCTAAAAAAATAAACTGTAATATGAAAAACATCATAGAATTTGGAATATAACTTTTTGTTTTTATTTGTATATGCTATGTAGTCATATTTTTAAATACATCAAACTTTATATATAAAAGGATTAGTATAAATAAAGAGTGAAGTATAACTGAATAAACATATTTTCCCATATATATATATATATATATATATATATATATATATATATACGAGGTAAAGGTATTCAAGAATGATAAATAATGAATTTATATGAGTGCTCAATAAAAGGAGAGCAGGATATATTTTTATAAATATAAACAAATTGATAGGGTCACAAAACTGGACATATAATGTTTCGAACAAATGGTCGGTTAAAATCAAAAGTCCTCGTTAAGAGACTTAATAAACGACTGCGTTCCACAATATATATATATATATATATATATATATATATATATATATATAGGTATAGTTATCCCTTGCGATTTCTACTTTTTGTACGTATCACGTTTTTTAAGTGTTGCTAGACCTGAGTGTTTTCCCATTGAGATTATTTTACGTATGCTTATATGTCTGTATTTATATATGTATCTTACATTTTTTCATTCACTGCAATGTGAACAGCCTTCTTAATAACTGACGTCTTTTCTTCTCTATACTTTCGGTCATCTTGAGTCGTTGTCGTTTCCAGTTCAAATGTGTAATTTATTTGCATGCGACGTGTACAATCCTAGCTAGTCGACACAAAGGATGTGTCTCACTTATTCTCTTAAGTAACCGTTGTCTGAACAAAAAGAAAATCAACTGTTATCCTGCAAACGACACGCAGTCTTTCGTCGGTCAATAATTAACAATAAGCGAATAAATAATCAATTGTTTGAATCTCCCATGGTCAACACAGTTGTCACGTGATTATAATCGGCTAATTATAGGCGATAACGGCGCCAATCGTTTTTTCTAATATAATTTTCTAGGCAGGCCTTACAAGCAAAAAACAAACAAACTTTATAATCATTTTCTATTATTGTTCCTAATTTATCCTTTTATATTTTTGTTATATCATTCAAGACGTGTTATTTTTTTATTTTTATTACGTTTTCACCCCAAACAAGGAACAGTGCAAATTTGATGTAGATGGCTATTATATCTAGGACCGAATTGCAGGGATGCTTTGTAAGGAGTTGAGGACGAAGATGCCTGTTAACATTACATTGAACTTCTGCATGTCAGTACAGTCGGAGAAGCAAAACCCGGAAAGGGAATTTCAAAGTCTATCAGTTCTGGGGAATACACTATTAGTATAGAAGGCTTTTTGCACCTGCGGATCTCCACTATGTAAGGGTGGAATTTTACTGCTTGTCGGGTTTGATGAAGGGTATTTACATCGAGGAGATACGAAGGCTTGTAATTCGTCGGAGCATATACCATTAAACTACTTGTTAAACAGGTAGAGGGATGCAACATTTCGTCGGTGGGAGAGAGGCTCAAGCCTAGCTGATAATGTAGGTTGGGACTCTCTTCTATACCCTATCCAGAAGCGAGACACTAGTAACGGATGCACCAGCCCAAATGTGACAGCAATACTTCACACATGGGCGAATTGGAGGTTTGTTGAGGTACAGCATACTTTCAGGCGTAAGTACCCTTTTAGCACGTTAGAGAAACCCCACCTTCCTAGCAGCAGGCGCAGCAGTATCCTCGATTTATCCGTTCGAACTCATGCTCCCCATGAACGTCAAACTGATGAGTTTGAACGAAGTACTTCCAGGTAATGTATTATTAGCCATAGCTATTGATGGTTGAAAGGTTGCTTGTGATTATTAAAGGAAACAAGCTTAGTTCTGGTAGTATTGAATGTTACCATTCATTTTTGTCCCTATTCAACTACAGACTGTAGGTCTTCTTCTACGGTTTCCGCCATTGCCTTAGATTTGTGTTCATTTGTTTTTCCCTCGTGCCTGTTATGGAGCGTGGTGTTATCAGCTAATATACCAATCTCAGAGAATATTTTATCAGAGAGGTAATTTATGAATACCATGAATAATAAAGGCCCAAGGATGGATCACTGAGATACACCCGCATTTATATCATATTATTTTGGCGTACGATCATCGAGGATAACCTGGACTCTTCCCTTATTTAAGGATTTAATTATGTTATGTATTCGTCCAGTAATACCATATGGTCTGATTTTCCTGAGAAGACCTTCGTGTCATACTTTGTCAAAAACCTTAGCTATATCTATGACTATTGCTTTACCTTCAGCTGCTTTATCCAGTGCATGCTACATATGTTCAGAGATTACAGTTAGGATATCTTCAGTAGAACGGGCTTACCTAAATCCATATTTTGGGTCGGACAGAAGTTAAGCAACTAAAAGGTTGTGAACTAGAGCTTGAATAATTATGGACTCAAACATTTTGGCGAAAAGAGGTACCAGGGAAACAATATTCCTTAAGGCATTTGTTGAAAAGTTTAGAGAGAACTGAACCGACCTCAGCAGAGCCTTTTTAAATAGTACAACCCGGGTGAGATCAGGTCCACATGCTTCTGAGGTGTCTAGGGTTTTTTATGAAATTATGCACTTGAGAAACGGTGATTTTCAGATCATCTAATGTGGTTTCTTCCGGAAAGGAAAATTAGGGGGGAGTAGTTTGCAGGTTCTAATGTAGAGTTTAATGAAATCCGACTGGCAAGCATGTTAGCCTTCTTGGTTGCCGTGCATACAATCCCATGATTGTTGGATAGTGAGAGAATTGTAGAATTTTAGATTGCCCATTATTAACTACACTGTTGTAGATTTTCCAGAAATCACGAGTTCCTAAGTTCTTCACTTCAATGCATTTTCTGGTTGTTTCGGTGTGTTTCCCTCTTAGCTGTCGCTACCTCTTTTTTTATAATTACTTCTAGCTTCTATAAACTTGTGCCTGCTTGTACATGACTTATATGGGATAAATCTGCGGTATGCATGCTGGCTTTGAGCAATGGCAGTTACACTAGTAGATGTAAACAATTGAGGAGAGTAAGGTTTGCTATAGAATTTACGTGTGGGAATCTGTGCTTCGATTTGTGAAATTAAGAAAATACATTGACAAATACAGCGTGCCCCGAAAGGATTTTACACATTTGTTAATATAAAAAATTAAAAATGACAATATTTTTTGTTTACCTTTTAAACGTACGTAGAATGCCATTTTAGTTCACACAGTCTTAAATATTAAATCGGCCAAATATTTCTCATCATTGCTAACACACGATTATAGACGTTCATGAAAGTTTTCAATAACTCGATGGGTCATTTTGGGTGACATAACAGCAATTTAAAAACGAATAGTTCGTTTGAATTCTTCAAGAGATCGATGTCAGTGGCTTAGTACTTTAGACTTTAAATTTCACCACAAGAAAAAAAAATCGTAATTTGTAGATAAGGCGATCTTGCGCGCCAACTATTACCACCACGCAAAAATCAAATGATCCGGAAACATTTCCTTAAAAAAATGCATTAAATGAATTTTGACCTATATAAAATAAAATGGCATTCTACGTACAGTTAAGAGATTAAAGAAAATATTTGTGTAAAAAGAAAATATGCATCAGGTGCGCTTGAAAGCCAAATAAGAACGCAATATTTCTAAAATAAACAACTATCTTAGTTATTTTAAATTTATAATTTAAATATATTTCGAAGTCAAACCCCATCCTCAGTTTGACACCGAAAATATATTAAAATTATAAATTTCAAACAAGTAAAATATTTGTGTATTTTCGTAATATTGCGTTGTGATTTAGCTTTCAAGCGTATATGATGCGTGTTTTATTTTATTCCAATCAAATTAACGCTTCTATAACGGAACTCACACTCCTCACGTTAATTATTTTTTTTTAACTATGTGGATTTTGTGGACTATTATTTCCATCTTTGTTGTTTTTTTCCAAAACGTTTCGGCCGCTGTTACCTCCGACAATCTCCAGGTGTGTTCACACTGGATATTATTGGTGAATAGTACAAAATGTTTTTTCCCCCAAACGAACATAGCCGTCAGATAAACAGAATGCAAACAGCGCTAAGTTAGTTTCTTTTTATAATAAATACGGGCCCATTCCGAACGCAAAAAGAAAAAAAAAATCATCATTAACCAATAACATCTAGCGTGAATGCACCTGAAGACGGTCGGCGGTTACATCGGCCGAAACGTTCTGGAAAAAGCAACAAAGATAGAAATTAATAGTCCAGACAATCCAAATAATAATACAAAAATAATTATCAATTCTCATCTCAAACATATACAAACATCATATAAATAAATTTAAAAAAAAACATTTTCTTTTCTTAATTATTTTTTTTTACCTACAAATGTGTTAGCTCATTTTAGGACAACCTGTTTATGTTAACATTGAACTTGAAATCAGCCATCCCATAGTTTGTATGAAAAGCAGTACATCAGTAATGTGTTCTAGTATAACAATGATAGTTTATAGAGAGAAACTTGGTTCGTTGAAATTTCATTTGTTTTTAAGTCCATTATCAATGGACCAGAGGTTATCTCGTCAGCGTCAGACAAGGCCAAACTATTTGCAAAGAACTTTGCAGCTAATTCTACCCTATGCGACGAAGGCCATCAACTCCCCATATTTCGTCCTATAACACAGAACAAGCTAGGTAACATACAAATATCCGTGCATGAGGTCGCCAAGCTAATAAAAAACCTAGATTCCAGTAAAGCAACTGGCCCTGATGGCATCCCAATTATAGTGTTAAAAAAGCTTCAACCAGAACTTGCTCCCATACTTACGAAACTATTTAAGCGCTGCCTTAAGGAGAAGTGCTTTCCGACCCCCTGGAAGACCTCATCAGTTTGCCCTGTATTTAAGAATTCAGGTGATAAGTCATCTCCCTCTGAGTACAGACCAATAAGTCTTCTCTGTGTTATGAGTAAGTTGCTGGAATCAATATTAAATAGAGAAATAGTCAACAACCTCAGCAGGAATAACCTTCTTAGTGACACACAATATGGTTTCCGCTCTGCAAGATCTACCGCAGATGTGCTGACGGTTATATCCCACAGGATTAGTGAATCTCTTGACAAAGGCTTCCTTTCTAGGGCAATTGCTCTTGACATATCAACGGCCTTTGACAAAGTATGGCATAAGGGTCTACTTCACAAGATTTCCAGCTACGGTATAACTGGAAATGTTCTCTCAATCATTAAATCATTTCTCTCCGATAGGCTCATAAGAGTAGTGGTAGATGGACAAAAATCGGAGGCCTGCAATATAAATGCTGGAGTCCCTCAGGGGTCAATCCTGGGCCCAACTCTCTTCCTGATCTACATCAATGACCTCCCTAAACGCATACTTAAATCATTCGTTGACATCTATGCTGATGACACGACCATCTACGGCAACACATCAAAGGCTGTAAATGACGATGTTCTCTCGGATTCTCTCTCCTCTGATCTCGAGCGCGTGGTTCAGTGGGGGAAGATGTGGCTAGTTACCTTTAATGCATCCAAAACCAAACTCCTATCCTTACATCATCAACGTTCTGATCCCCAGCTGGCATCAATTGTGATGGATGGCTCTCGTCTGGGTGAGGCCCCGTGTTTTGACAAGCTTCTGGGTTTGACCTTTACTCCTGATCTGAAATGGAACACGTACATCAAGTCTGTTGCCAAGGTCGCTGGAAAGATGGTGGGATCCTTCTACCGCCCCAGAAGATATCTCACTACTGATGCAATTCTCTATCTATATAAAAGCCAAGTACGGCCAAGGATGGAATACTGTTGCCATATCTGGGCAGGAGCTGCCAAAAACAGCCTATCATGCCTTGACAAAGTACAAAATAGACTTCGTGGCTTAGTGGGGGATGCCCTTTTCTCTACCCTGCAACCCCTCTCCCACAGAAGAGACGTTGGGAGCCTATCCTTGTTTTATCGTTATTTTCATGGCAGGTGCTCGTCTGAACTCCAATCCCTGGTCCCCCCTCGCCAATCTTTCACGAAAAACACCCGTCTAGCTGAATCCACTGTGAAAAATTTCCCCCACTCTATATCTGTGCCTAAATCAAAACGCGGATTTCATGAACAAAGCTTCTTTCTTAGAACTGCACGCCTGTGGAACTCTGTTCCGTCTGCCTGCTTCCCTCCAGACTACAGCTTGGATGTCTTCAAGTCTAATGTTAACAAATTCCTAATGAATCGCCCCCCCCTAATTAAACACTTCATCAAATCTCCTCACTAACGTAATGTACTTGCAATAACCCTTATCCCTGAGTGGCTTCCGGGCCTTGATAAGTGGTGATCACTGTGTAAAAAAAAAAAAAAAGTGCACATAAGTAGAAAAGTTGGATTTTACAGTGCCGGTAGAGAATCACGTTCTCTCTGTGATTATTGTACGGCGAGGGCATCCAAGACTCGATCACAGTTGAGCACTAATGATTAAAATAACGGCAAAGTAGAGCCAAACTACCAAGGTCTTTTCTGTGAAAGAGGTTTTGTAGAAAAGAGGATATCGCCCTCTACTGAATTGCGACGTTGAATTTGTATTTAGTCAAGGAAAAAAACATCCGTCTTAGCGATACCTCCACAAATGCAGCTGTAATACTCCGTCTGAAATCGTTTCTTATTTATATTCAGGACAAATCTCTTACATCAAGTGTGAAATATTATTTTCATCAGTTTGTGAAGTTTAAGATTAAAACAGTATGTTTATCATTTACGCTTAAGTGTAAGATTGCAGTTTCGTTTATATAAGTTTGAAAAAGCATTTCATCACTAAATGAATGGACGTATCTTAAGAAAATCGTCTTTGTTTGACTTACTTTGTGTTCTGTATATTTCGCTTATATATTTTGTATTTTTTCAGTTACCACTACCTACTTTTTAGATATAATTTCCCTGTCCTATGGCGTCTACGTTTTAATTAGAATTTAAGTTGGTCTGTTGCGTTTACGTTTTAAACAGCATTTCCGTTTGTTTGTGACTTCTTCATTTATAATAGCAGCTTCTTCATTCTGTCACATCGATAATTGTAATAACATTTTCGTTGGTCTGTCACGTCTACAATTTAAATAGGATTTCCATATCTCTGTCACTATTCTGTTTTAAATAGCAGTTTCGTTGGTCTGTCACGTCTAAATTTTAAATAAAATTTCCGTTTGTCTGTCAATTTTCCGTTTCAAATAGCATTTTTATTGATCTTTCACAACTACGTTTTTAATAGCATTTTCGTTCGTCGGTCACTTCTATGTTTTAAATAACATTGTCGTTAATCTGTCAAGTTTCCTTTTCAAATAACATATTAGTTAATTTGCTACATCTTTTTTTTTTACAAAAGAAATCATCACTTATCAAGGCCCATAAGCCATTCCAGCATAAGGGTTAAAGAGTGTACAATGATCAAAGGACAATGTCAGTAATCGTTAGAAGTGTAAATTTGGTAAATTGCATTACTAAAGGGGAACGGCTCATAAAGAACTTGTTTACATTGGACTTGAAGACGGCAATATGGTAGTCAGCTGGAAAGCAGGTAAACGGAAGAGAGTTCCACAGGTGTGTAGCTTTTAGAAAGAAGCTTTGTTCATGGAATCTACGTTTATGTTTAGGCACAAATAAAAGGTGGGGGGAATTATTGATAATGTTTACAGCCAAACGAACGTTTCTCGTGAATGTTTGGCATAGGGGAACCATAGATTGGAGCTCATACGAGCACTTGCCATGAAAGAAACGATAAAGCAGAGGCAGGCTCGCAGCGTCACTTCTGTGAGAAAGAGGTTGCAGGGAAGAGAAAATGGCATCCCCACTAGGCTACGAAGTCTATTCTGAACTCTTTCAAGGTAGGATAAGGTTTTCTGGGTCGCACCTGGCTCTTATATCTGTAAAGAATTGCATCAACAAGTAGATATCTACTGGATCGATAGAAGGATCCCATCATTTTTCTGGCGACCTAGACAACAGATTTGATGTGTGTATTTCATTTTAGATCAGGAGTAAATTTCAAGCCCAGAAGCTTGTCAAAACATAGAGCCTCCCCAAGACGAGAGCAATTAATTTCAATTGATGCCAGATGGGGGATCAGAACGTTAATGATGCAACCGGTCTACATTTTAAAAAGCATTTTCCCCGTTAAATAAATGGCAACATACGTCGTTCTATTTAATCGTATCAGTGTTTCGTTTCGTAAAGTTTTATTATATCTGGCTGTATTGTTGTTTTTCAGTTGCAAATTGTGTTTTTTTTTCTTGTTGAAGTCAATTAGTTTTACGCCCAGAATGTGTCTATTGTTACATTTAAAAATAGATAAAGCACACAGTAAAGAGCAAAACACAATTCAATTACAATTACAATTATATGATAATAAGTATTACAAAAAAGTATGTTAAAGTAGAAATCAATTACATTAAAAAAAATGCCACTTTAAAAAAAATCATTGAAATTTCAGATGAAAGGGAATGTTTTCAAACTGCAACAAAATGTGCATTACATAAAATAAATCCAAGGTAATTTTTTGATTCAATTTAAATTACATGTTTATACCTTACTTTGTAAAAGTTATAAAAGTGCACTTTGAAGATAAATAAATTTCAAATTAAATCTTGTACCTTTATTTTTAAAGCCTATAGTAAAAACTTTTTTTTTTACAAAGGCGTCACCACATATCTCGGCCGATAGGCCACTCAAGGATAAGGGTTAAAGAGTGTAGAGTAGTCAAAAGGACAATATAGTAATCGATAGTAATGGAAGTTCGGTAAATTTGTTAACTTAAGTGGAACGGCTCCTCAGAAACTTGTTCACGTTGGACTTGAAGACAACCATATTATAGACAGCTGGAAAGCAGGAAAACGGAAGACAATTCCACAGGTGTGCAGTTCTAAGAAAGAAGCTTTGATCATGGAATCTATGTTTAGGTTTAGGCACAGAAAAAGAGTGGGGAAAATTATTGATAATGTTTTCAGCTAGTCTATTGTTTCTTGTGAAAGTTTGGCGAGGGAGGACCATAGATTGAAGCTCAGTCGAACACTTTCCATTGTTTAACAATTTTCATTCCTTGGATGAAATGTCTTTCTAACCTTTATCTTATCTTTTTAAGATTATATTTTAAAACTCTCCTTATCTCTAAAATCTCTATTTCAGTTTGTATTTCTCCTTACACCACAACTCATTTTTGCAACTCCTCGTTGTAATACAGGTCTGAATAATGAGAAGATCTCATTTTCCTTACAAAAACTTCAAAATAACTTTTTTAGATTATTTTTTTAAAACTTCTTTCAGAATAGAAAATCTTTAAAATTTAATAAGGAACATATTTCATATAGGTTTCATTAACAAATATTCAGTACATAACGAAGAAATAGAAATGAAAATTTCAAAAGAACTGTATAACTGGTTACGGTCAATAGTAATCCTCGCCAGCGAAAGTCTTTGTTATTGTTATTCTATTATTATTAGTTTAAACATTTTGTGTCCTGCTCTTTCGCGCGAGGACTAATAAAAACCTTGGCCACTCGTCCAGAATAGAATATTATAAAATGCAATAATTTTTAATCGATTTTCGGCCAGAAATTTGTCTGTCAATGAGTCAAAGTTCAATGATTTCGCCTTTAAAAACACAACCAAACTAGTCCGCCAATTTTGGCTCAGAACACTTAAAATTTATATGTAAATTACTCGAACATGGACCAAATTTTTGAATTTGATTTGATCCCAATAAATGTTTAGGGGTCAAAATCGGGGTCAAAGTTTGAAAAAAAATTAACTCTGCGTTCTCTACCAAATTACACAGCCAATTTTTGGTCTAAACATTTGAAATTTTACACTAAGTATATTCAGACATAGGGCAAGCATTTTAATCAGTTTGGGCCGAAAACTTGGTTGCCAAGAGGTCAGAATTCAAAAGTGTTGACCTTTGCGGTCTCTAGCTAACTATTCAGCCACTTTTGGGTGTAAGCATGTGAAATTTAAAATAAATGTATTCAGACATGCATCAAGCTTTTGAAACAGTTTTTGGGCGAATATTTGGCTGCAAAGGGATAAAATTTGAAGGAGTTGACCTTTGCAGACTTTACCAAACTCTTCCGCCAATTTTGGGTCTTAACACTTGGAATTTTAGATGTAGGTTACCTGGACACGAGTCAAACTTTTATATATATATATATATATATATATATATATATATAGGCACGTAAAGTTATGAACAGTACATAAGGAAGGAGAAATGAACTGCTAGTAATTTCATAAAATCAACAGTAGATACTCTAAAGTACAAAGTAAACTGCAGTGTATTGTGAACTTTATCATTTATGGGGATATACGTGAACCTTCTCGGTGCATCATCGTAAGTTCCTTACTAGAACAGGCAATCAGTCGATTTGATTGGAAAGTGGGCGAATTTAACGAGTTAATGAAAATAAAATGAGAGGGTAAAGCATTCGTTGATTCCTTATTCAATCCCGAGCAACGTCGGGATTTCCTACAAGTAAATCTATATCTGTGGTGCGATGATTCAAATATTTTTAAAGAATCCGACACAATTAAATATTCTAATTTTATAAAACTGTCTAAACTCTTGGACAGTTAAATTACATGCGTGTGCGTGTGGGGTTATTTAGTGTAGAATCTTAAAATTCTACATGTAATTCCTATAATTTGAAATGTTATGCTAAACTGATAATATTATATAGTTAGAGATTTGGTATCTGTCTGCTTGATACCAATGCTATACTTTAACTTTCATGAATTGTACTAACTTTTTGTTCTCAATTCAGTATACTATTGTATTTATGATTGATGTATTAGGTTGGTGCAAAATATATATTTTAATGTTTTAATTCACGAGAGAGTATATTGTTTTTCCACTTTCTTTGTGGGTATAATGTAATATTTGTTATTAATAATTAGATCATCATCCCATGCATTACCTCCCCTGTCGAGAGTTGTGTAATGTACGTTTGTTGGTCATAATAGCATGATCTCATATATTATCGAGATTTGTAGTAAATGTTCGTTTGTCATAATACATTCCTCACAAGAATTATCTCCCCCTTTTGGGAGAGGTAGTGTAGTACCTGTTTTGTGATCTAGATTCCGTTCCTCCAAAGAATATCTCATCCTTTTAAGGAAGATAGTTGATTACCAGCAAAAATAACTTTCTTAAAAACAATTGAATTCCATAAGCTTCAGGTGCATGGGAATACGTCGGCGACGTACGTCCAATTTCAGTATTTATGTGTCTACGCCCTAAGAGTCTGTCGTAGAAAGTTGACACACCTTCACAATAATTTCAATACACAAAGTAATAATTACGGAAAAATGAGATTTTCACTGTCCACATTCACTGCGCGTTTATGACTTGTTTATTGCTAAGACTGGCCTGTTGGATAAAAATCTTGAGAATAAACCTTAATTGTTCGTAGTGTATGCAGACGAGAGACGCCGCCATATTGTATATGCATTGACATAGTGAGGGGTAATATGTCGTTTAAGGAAATTTTTGTCGGCACTTCAAGTGAAACGAACTAAAATGACCTTGTATCTCAAAATAACGTACAAACCTTGGAAGTTCTTATATATATATATATATATATATATGAATATATATACATATATATATATATATATATATATAAAACATGTATGTACTCATTTATATGTGTACACACACACACATATATATATATGTATGTACATATACACACACACACACATATATATATGTATGTACATATACACTTGGCCCTGTCGCTGGGGCATTAAAATACGGCGACTGCCCCCCTGCAGAGGGTAAAAGTCCCTCAATGGGGGTCCTGGATATGACCTTAAACTATATCCAGTGGTGAGGCGCCAGCTTGTGGGCTTTGGGGAGTGTGGAGCCACCCTTTAATTACTATTGCTCCCAGGTACACTCTGACCCGGAGTGATAGTACCTGTTAAGGTCCCAACTATGGGTTGAATAGAAACCGACGTGAAAACAACAAATATATTCTATTTAAAAAAATTTTCTTAAAAATCTTTGGATTCGGCATTAAATAACCCAAAAAGGGTTGATATGCCGTAAAACAAAAACAAAACAACCAACCAACCAACATATATACTTACATATCTCTATGTATATTATAATTGTTTTATCTACAGAAACACTCTTGGCTACATATGTGCATATATATTTCAGCCAAATTTTTTAATAAAACTGCAGCTAAAAAGTAAGCATATAGGTAGGCAATAATATACAAAACTGATTATGGCTCTACATTATCTATAGATATACATAGATACTGGAGAACAAAAAGTAGCTCATTTTAATAGTACTACACCTTGCTTTGTAACCCCTTAACTCTTTGAGTTAAAAATAAGAGACTTTATTTTTGGAATGAAACATGTTAATAGAAAAGAAGGATGAGTGATCAATTGATTTATCTGTCTACATTGAATAGGGTCACAGTCCTGCTCATACATGCGTATCGACCTACGTGCTTTTATTTTACTTTTATTTAATTTTCTCGATGTAAGTCGTCGAGATATAAAAATGCATGTGTGCGTCCAAATAAATAAAATAGATGCGATAAGAGTATATATTTAATAAAGTGGAGCTACCAAAAATATGTTATTATTTGATACTTTACATTAAATACGTCCTGATGTTTCTATCTTTTAACCGCGTGTAGCTCTTTTCTGTACATGCGAACTTCCAATTTCTTTCAATTAAATTATCTATGATTATATTTAATTAATCAACAAATATTTGCACCAGTGACCTCTTCGTCTTGCCATATTCTACTTTAATTTGACTATTTATCTACCTATCTATCTATCTATCTATCTATCTATTAATCTATCTATTTTAATCCAACGCACTGTTAGAACACCTTAAGTATGTTTGTGTCAATATTCTTAATTAACACGTTTTTTTTCTTCGTTCATTCCGTACACTATGGTTTTCTCGACAGAAGTCATGCCCGCAAATAACCTGTCCGAACGTCTATTTAAACAAACAGCCGCCCATTACTATTACAGTGCTCAAACCGCCTATTTGTAATCAAACAATCAGTGAGCTTCGCCTTTTTCAGCAAATTAAGTAGCGAGTCAGATTATTTACGACAGTGCTCTACCCAAAGAGGGGGGGCCTAAAATATATTTGTAGTCATCGACATATAGTTCTGTTTCGTTGTATCTCTCTTTCTCTCTCTCTCTCTCTCTCTCTCTCTCTCTATATATATATATATATATATATATATATATATATACTAATCTACGTTTGTAATATATATATATGTATATATATATATATATATATATATATATATATATATATATATATATATACAGTGATGATCATATTTATTGGCACGGTAAAATAAAAGTTAAATTTTGTCTAATAAATTCTAAAAAAGGGATTTAATTAAAGAAAACAACAAAGTATATTATGTATTTTTAACTGGCCTTTCCGATGCAGCAATCGGATTTTAGAAAAAATAAATAACAAAGGAACAACAAACATAATTGCAAAAAACCCTTGTTCAAAATTATTGGCACGATTTATTTAATAATCAATTGTATAGCCTTTGGCCTTGATTACCTTCCTCAGTCGCTTTTCATAGTTTACAACCAAGTTGTTGCACTCTTCAGTAGTAATTTTAGCCCACTCTTCCTGACAATAATCCTCCAATTGAATAAGATTCTTAGGCTTCCTTTGCATTACCCTCAATTTTAATGTTCTCCATAAATTTTCAATTGGATTAAGGTCTGGGCTTTGTGATGGCCACTCCAAAACAAGCCATTTCTTAGTCAGTTTAGCCGAATGCTTTGGGTCATTATCTTGCATGTACCACCAACGACGACCAAGTGAGAGCTCTTTAGCAGAGTCTTTCAGGTTTTCATCCAATATTTTAACATAATCTTCCTTTTTTATGCTACCTGTGACCTTAACAAGTCGCCCTGGTCCAGAGGCAGCAAAGGATCCCCAAAACATCAAACTGCCTCCACCGTGCTTCACTGTGGGTATGGTGTTCGTAGGCAGGAAAGCTTCGCCAGATTTTCTGTAAATATAAGACACTTTATTATGGCCAAATAACTCTATTTTCGTTTCGTCAGTCCATAGAACACGTTTCCAGAATGCAACATCTTTATCAATATGACGTTTTGCAAAGGCTAGCCTTGCTTTCAGGTGCATAGGCTTCAATAAGGGAGTCTTTCTCGGACGACATGCTTTTAAACCAGCTCTCTTCAAAACTCTACCAACTGTATGTCGAGATACATTCACTCCAGAGGTGCTCTGTTCATCAACAATCTCCCCAACAGAGATCCTTGGGTTTTGTTTTACTTGTCGAACAATTTTCCGTTCATCTCTTGGGGAAAGAATCCTTTTTCTCCCTCTACCCTCTAAACTCATAACGCGGCCTTGCGATTTGAACTTGTTTATTATGGCTCTAACAGTGGATTTGGGAAGGTTTAGCTTCTTTGAAATTTTATCATAGCCCTCCCCATTGGTATGGCATGCTACAACAAGCTTCCTGACGTCTTGGCTGTGTTCCTTAGTTTTAACCATGGCGATTGAAAATTATAATTTAGTCACTTATAATAGTTTAAATAAATCGCTATCTAAAAATTATCTGAAAAAAATTATTCACTGAATTTGCGTTAAACAAGCATAATATGGCTATAAAAAAGTTCAGAAAGCACGTAAACCGGAAATTGATTGATATTATACTGATACTAAAAGAAAAACAAAGCCGTGCCAATAATTTTGAACAAGAGTTTTTTGCAATTATGTTTGTTGTTCCTTTGTTATTTATTTTTTCTAAAATCCGATTGCTGCATCGGAAAGGCCAGTTAACAATACATAATATACTTTGTTATTTTCTTTAATTTAATCCCTTTTTTAGAATTTATTAGACAAAATTTAACTTTTATCTTAACGTGCCAATAAATATGATCATCACTGTATATATATATATATATATATATATACATATATATATATATAGAATATAGAATACTTCACCCGTAATATTATACAAGTATTTATATATATATATATATATATATATATATATATATATATATCTTTAATACACCCATTTTATTTACTCTCGTGTTCAATTAAATTTTGAAACTAAAAGGGTCTTAAATCCGAGCACAAATATAACGATAATCTATAAACATTACCTGCCAGTAATACGAAACTAAAACTAACCGTAACATTTTTGCAAGGCTGTTACGGCCATAATATCGAAATAAAAAATTGTTTATATATATATATATATATATATATATATAACTATTTCATTTATTCACATAAATCTACTATACGAAAGTACAGATTTATGCGTAAACTTTAAGTATTTACTTCAAAAGTGTTCAATACGTAGGTAGAGCTAGTTAGTAATTTATAAAATATATATGGCGATTAAGCTACACTGAATATTCTGCGTTTCATCCAACTATAGGATTCGTCAGGCTTATGCGCATAAGCCTGACGAATCCTATAGTTGGATGAAACGCAGAATATTCAGTGTAGCTTAATCGCCATGTATATTTTATAAATTACTATATATATATATATATATATATATATATATACTAATTTACATTTGTCTCTACATATTTCTGTCTGGGGAACTGTTTCTTTCTAACTACTCTGTTAAGTTACGGGCTACAGGTTTAAAACGTGATATATGGGCTATTCGAACGTATGGCACAACAGCAATTTGATTTTCAGCCGGAAAATAATATAAATTTTACCATGACAGAATCAGTTTAATGTAATGCTTACGATCTACTCAAGCATAAATATTCATGCATACGTTTAACTGCTTAAATTTGTAACGTTTCGATAGACAAACCTTGTTTATTCATATGGTTAGTTCATATGGTAGTGAATACTACTAAAAAGCTATATGTTTTGGTTTCAATTCTAGCTGATGACATTCACGTCCTGTTTTAAAAATATATGAAATCACTATTATATATAGGGGTGACTGAAACAACTATCATCCCTTCTATCATCCCCCTCCCATACTTATACCCCCTCCAATGCCCCCACTCTGGGGAACAAAATCTTCCCCACACTAGGAACCGATCCTGGGTCTGGCCATACCCACATAGGGAGACAAATAAATAGAAACATTTACAAATCTCCTATACATATTTTATATACACCCCTCCTTCTAAACAGACATAATATAAGGAATACCCGAAAAGACTAAAACGACAATTCACAATACTAAAATCCAAGAATCCAAAAAATAAATATCAAAATAGAATGAAAGCATCCCTACCCTTATTTCAGAAGAGATGGTCCCCCCTCCTCACACATACACATTAGTAACGACCTCGGATCACAGTCGTCTTCCTAAGGAAGCAAATAACCTCATAACACTATAAAACAATATACGCATTCCCAAACCAATAAAAGCAAACGCACACACACACACACACACACACACACACACACACACACACACACACACACACACACACACACACACACACACACAAACCTTACCCCACCCTAAAGGAAAAGAAAAAACATTAGCAGAAAGAGAGAGCAACTACAACCAGGTCAGCGGCCTCCCTCGAGTAGCCCAATAAAAGAGTAATAAAAATTGAGCATGCCAATGAATAATAAAAACTTACAAGCCTCCACTCCTTGGAAAAACTTCAAATTAACTACGAAAATTGCCATTTTATAATCTCCAACACATTTGAAAATAATTTTTGACGAGGACGCTTATCAAAGCGTCTGAAACGCGCGTAAAAACGATTTCAATGACTTAAAAACATTATTACAATGATCCAAACATAATTCTCTATGAAACATTAAGACACGGAATAATAAAATAATATTAAAAAATACGCATTGTTGGTGACTACTCCCTTTTTTAATATATATATATATATATATATATATATATATATATATATATATATATATTTATATACAGGGTGTCCCAAAAGAAGCGGAATCGATCAAATATAAGATGGAACAACAGCAGCACTCTTGGTCGAATTCAAATTTAAAATCCGTAAGCTTCTTTTGGGACACACTGTACATATATATATATATATATATATATATATAAATATATATACATATATATTTATGAGCGTGTATACGTATACATAAAATAAATATGCATATATATATGTATGTATATATAGTAGTAAACAAGAAAAGAAAATGAAGGTAGAAAAACTATATATTAATATCTATAGATTTTTTTTTGCAGTAAGAGTAAACATTTATTTGAGGGTGTTGGGTAAGTGAAGACTCTTTAGGCCATAGCATTTCAAAGCCTAATGCTTCTCACCAGAAGAGTGATGAAGGTCCTTGGTAACATGACAGGGATATGACATTTAGCGATAATTTCATTAGGAGTCAAATATATTATTAATGCTATTCGAAGGCGGCTACATGTGGTTCCTGTGTAATAGGATAGGTGTAGTTTGAATTATGTAATGGATGTAGGTTTATAGCATATTTTTCATCGTAGTTTAAATGTATGTGGACAACGTGTGTTTAAGTTGGGACGATTAATCGGACGGTCAGCGATTCTATAAGTTAGATTTAGCTTAAAATCCAAAAACGCATGAGGCAACTCAAAAGATTATCTTTATCTTCATCTTTTTCTTTTTCGCGTCCTTTATTACTATATATATATATATATATATATATATATATATATATATATATATATATATTTGGAAATCACCCTTCTAAGGTACATGCTATTATAAAAAGCCTAGACACCTCAAAAGCATGTGGACCAGATCTCATCCCGGCTGTGCTATTAAAAAAATGCTCTGCCGAGGTTGCTCCAGTTCTCTCCAAACTTTACAATAAATGCCTTAACGAATCTTGTTTTCCCGACAGCTGGAAACCCGCCTCTGTGGTACCAGTCTTCAAGAATTCTGGTGAAAGAACTGACCCACTTAATTATCGCCCCATTAGCCTCCTCCCGCTTTTCGCCAAAATAGTTGAGTCCTTAGTTAATCAAGCCCTAGTCCAGCACCTAACAGCTGCTAAACTCCTGACTGACAAACAATATGGATTCAGGCAAGCCCGTTCAACAGCAGATATCTTAACTGTAGTTTCTGAACGTATATACCGTTCATTGGATAAAACAGGGGAGCGTAGAGCGGTAGCTCTTGATATATCTAAGGCTTTTGACAGGGTATGGCACGATGGTCTTCTAAGGAAAATTAGATCATATGGAATCACTGGAAGAATTCACAATGTAATTAAATCCTTCTTAAGTAATAGAAAAATCAAAGTTGTCCTCGACGGTCGTACATCCAAACAATATGTCATAAATGCGGGAGTATCTCAGGGGTCTATCCTTGGACCTCTATCATTCCTGATATTCATAAACGACCTCCCTGATGAAATTGTTTCGGAGATGTGTATATTTGCCGATGACACCACTCTCTATAACAGATATGAGGGGAAAACAAATGAACGCATATCCAAGGAAATGGCAGAAACACTAGAGGATTACCTCCAATCCGTAGTGGAATGGGGACAAAAATGGTTGATCACATTCAATGCTGCTAAGACTAAGCTTGTTTCCTTTAATAACTACAAGAAACCTTCTCTATCACCAATAACAATGGCCAAGAACACATTGCCTGAAAGTAGTTCTTTTAAACTCCTCGGCCTAACGTTTACAGGGAATATGAACTGGAATAGATACATTGAGAGCATTGCCAAGGCTGCTGCAAGGAAGGTTGGCTCCCTCTACCGTGCTAGAAAACTACTTACGCCTGACAGTATCCTATACATCTATAAGACAACCATTCGCCCATGTATAGAGTACTGTTGTCACATCTGGGCTGGTGCATCTGCTGCTTGCCTCTCGCTCCTGGACAGGGTTCAAAAGAGAGTCGCCAACCTAATAGGTCCTGAACTGTCATCTAGGCTTCAGCCTCTGTCCCATCGACGAGATGTTGCATCCCTCTGCCTGTTCTACAAATACTTTAATGGCGAATGCTCTGACAAACAGCAAACACTTATACCTCCCCGACGTAACTACCCCCGACAAACCCGACAAGCTACTAAGTCTCATCCCTTTACAGTAGAGATCCCTAGGTGCAAGAAAGCCTTTTACTCCAATAGTTTCTTCCCCAGAACTGCGGGTCTTTGGAACTCCCTACCGGGATTCTGCTTTCCCAACTGCAATGATATGCAGAAGTTCAAGTGTAATGCTAACAAACATCTTTCTACTCATCTCCCTTCATAATGACCCCACTAATTAAGACCTTTATAGTAGCCCCCTGCTTCAAAGTGGCACTGTGCCTTGTTTGGAGTGAAAATTGAATATATATATATATATATATATATATATATATATATATATATATATACGTTTTAAAAATACAGTTATCCACTGACACGTGTTTCGTCGTCTACAACTCGTCATAGTGGCTGAATCTAGCGAGATTCGAAATCGAGCGCCCGCGGTAATGAGCTTGACTTCTTTATCCGCTAGTCCATCTCGCATATTGTGCGGTTTATCGCGATTTATTTAGATGTTATTTGTTTTAGTTTTTGCGATACCTTTTTGAATGAATTCAATTATTTACGAAAATACATTTTCAATTTATATATATATATATATATATATATATATATATATATATATATATATATATATATATATATATACTAGCAGGCGTGCTGATGTTTCCCGGTCGTAAAATAAGTATACATTTTATATTTTAATTCATACAGAAACTGAGATAGATGCATGCGAATAGTATACTTTATTTTCTAAGCAGTTCACTTCTTGTAAATAAAAAAGAGAAATACTTGGACTGAGATCGAAGACAAAACATAAAGTCAATGACCAAAGTACAGTACCTCTATAGCCGGGTTAACAGATCTTATGATGTGTTTTTAAACCTTCTTATCTTTAACATAATTAATCTGTCATGCGACCAATTCATGCATGCGCCTTTGTTGAAACGAATAAAAATCAGACAACCCTCAAGTAGCATTTTTTAAAAACCCTTTAGTAATTTTTTTCGGATGAAACCAATTAAAAAGTTTTCAAATGTCGAATATGATATATCAAATTTTAAGACTGCAGATTAAAAATCCGTAAATTATATAGGAAGAGAAGTGTCCCACAGGACAACAATTTCTCACTTTATATATATATATATATATATATATATATATATATATATATATATAATGTGTGTGTGTATATATATATATATATATATATATATATAAAATGATAATTTGTTGTACTGTATATATATATATATATATATATATATATATATATATATATAGTCATCCACATACAGTACTGTTTCGCTGTTTCACAGCGCATCAGTGGGGCTAGACAAGCAACTACCTCAAGCCAAGATTAAAATGAGAGTCGGAGCTTCTAACCATTGTGCTATTCGGCTATATATATATATATATATATATATATATATATATATATATATATATATATATATATATATATGTGTGTGGGGGGGTGCGTGTGTGTATGTGGGTGTGTGTGTGCGTTTGTGCTTTTGTTTATGTATGATTTCTCTTGGTTCTATCTATTTGTCCATCAATCTTTTACACTCTAGTAAAGGTTTCCATTTGTGACATCCGTTTGACGTGCGTAACGATTATATCAAGGTTTCCTGCTGTTTCAATTACAGCAAATCACTCTATAAGACGCACTAACTTTGACCTTGTTTCGCGACCTTTGTGTAATGTAGCATTTATCACTCAACTGTCCGACACTTCACTCTTTAATGGCCCATTGGATAAGCAAGAAGCGGACTCGTTTCGGGGACGACTTTATTGACACGTTCCCACCCTCACGTGAAACAACATCCTTTGGAAAACAGATAATTCTTTTCTTGTATGATGTCCATTTTCTTATATGCCAGATGCACACAGGGTGATTCATCCAAACGCATGGAGATATCCGTCCTCGTCGTGTTCGTCTGGAGTCATGAAACACCTGAATTATTTTCCAAGTATGTCTTGGGATTTAAAATGCCCGGGCAAATATGACAGACGATGACACGAGTTGAACAAGCGTCCATAGTTGAATATAAAACAATTTCACTCATCAACTATTTCTATTTATTACTTTATTAGTTTAACTAGCATGTCCCGTCGAAATTCCACGAAATGAGAAATATATTGAATAAACACATATTTCCATAATCTGATATATTTATAGATAGTGCAGTAAATGAGATTTTTTGACAGAAAAAGTAATAACGCGCAGTAAATATCAATTTATGATTATTTTTATAGAACTAGTCTCCATTGTATTTTAAATACTGAGCTGACTCAAATAAGTTTAATTAATAAATACTAACAACAAAAAAAATCAGGAAAAATATTGTACTACATAGTACAATACAAATAATAAAAATTGTAAGAGACAATCATTAATTTACATTTTTAGTCGTGCACCTCTTGGCAGTCAATGTTTTTTGCCATAGTTCGTTCGAATGTTTAATTTTTACGTAGGGCTTTTCGGTGAAAAACTGAAATTACTACAGTTTTTAAGACACTCTTCCAGCAATGACCGTATATTATTATGATCATATTTATAAAAGGAAGGACCCTCTTATGTTATTCGTCAGGTTACTTGATTGCCCCTTATAAAGCTAAATTTCGCGATTTTAGAATTTCTGAATCAGTTTGATCATCAGAAATTGTATTTTATTTTTTTATCAAAGCATGTCATACGGACCTACTAAGAAATTGCCTTAGTAGATTTTATATAGACTAGAACATAAGTTGCCTATATTCTAATTAATCTTTATACTAGGTCTCTTCATTGACCATTTATAAGCTCAAAATTACTCGAGAAGATTGAACCAAATTTAGCGTAAAATATATCTATACACCAATAAAGCTGAGTTTTCCTTGCTCAAACATTGATATTAAAAGCTTACTTTTTCTATTAAACATTTTTAAAACTATTTTCTAAACATACGTAATCATAGACCGAACGACTAACTAAGATCAACTAATTTGCATATTCCTTTAAAAAACGAGCATTAATGTTAAAGGAGTACCCTAAAGATTCTGACTATCTTTACGTCACATCTGGTAACCAGTCTATGCGATCGAGCAGTTTTGACCAGAAACTCATCTAGGTATTGCTGTGTGCTTGTGTGTCAACATATATACATATAAACATAACATAGTGACATAAAATGATAGTTGGTTTTATTGTTGACGTGTTACTATGTGTGTTGTGTTTGTTGCGTAATAGACTATTGTCATCAGATTTTTAATGTCTATTGTAGTGGCCCATGATTATTCTAGGTGTTGCTGTGTGATTGCGTGTCAACATATATACATATAAACATAACATGATGACCTCATACCCGTTTCTGCTGTTTCTGGTAAGTATTTTCTGTTAATATATAATTCATTTCACGTTCTAAGCCTTCTCGTTCTTCTTTCAATATTTAGACCTCAACAAACTGGCGACAGAAGAATTCGAATTTAAAATAACAATTGACGATAATTCGAAAAGAACTTACGCGCGGAAATTTACAAGCAAAAACCGACTGACGTTAATTTGAAGAAAAGAAGACATTTTCCTGAAGGTCCATCAAGTAAACTAAAATCGTATGTTTAAACAATCTTTTCGTTTCTTGAGAAAAAAAGGTAAAAAACCGACTTCGGTTACCAAGCATTTTTCTATGTTGAACTTTTTACTTGTTGCAGAAAAAGAAAGAAAGCACAACTGCCCTCTTTGAAGAACAAGGAAATTGCCCATTTTTAAAGGTTGACCGTGTGTCACATTGGCTCGATCATTGATTGAATTCATTTTAAACTGGAAAATTGAAATATGAATTTTTAATTTATTCATTATTTTTTATCTTCCAGTGTTTTAAATGCTTTTCGTACTGCCGTTTAAAGTGAACATTTCATTTTATGAATCAAGGAAAAAAAGGGCATTTTTTGCTAGAAAGCAATGATGCAGTTTATGTTAACTCTTAGATTGTTGGAAAAAAATGTTTCTCTCTATTTTGATTTCGGCTGACAATGTTTTACACCTGAAAACTCCAAGTAATATATATATATATGTATATATATATATATATATATATATATATATATATATATATATATATATATATATATACTCCTATAAATTCGTTTTTCTTTTGTGTGTATTGATATTCATATTAAAAACCCTCTTTTCTATTTATTTAAAAAAATACATTTTTTATATATGGGTTGTGGGATTACATTCAATAGCTAATTTGCATATTCTTTTAAACATTCATTTTAATTAATTCCCTATTAGCTTTTTCAATATTCTTATGGGATGATCATCTTTAGTTAACTATTACGTGCAATTATATTCATGCAGATATTGTACATGATTTATACTTGCATAATATTTGCGTAAACAGTTACAGTAAACATAAAATTGCTTTCATATATGTTTATTTTTACGTATACATCTTTGTTTAATCTATCTATATATCTATAAATATGAACGTGTGTGTGACTGTGTGTCTGTGTATATTTCCTTACGTAATAACTCTTTCAATTTTTGGTCTACAAACTCAAAATTTGATATACAGGGTACTAAGATTTGGGAAAATCAGTGTAATTCGTTTTCGGCCAGAAATTTGGCTATTAAGCGGCCAAAGTTCAACGATTTGATCTTTGAGAACTCTACCAAATTTGTCCGACAATTTTGGGTCTAAACACTTGAAATTTTAGTTATAGATTCCTTGGATATGGATCTAACTTAATAACTTTATTTGAGCCCCGAACAATAAATGTTAAGGGGTCAAAAGAGGGGATAAAATAGGGGTTAAAATTGTTAAAAAAATTAACCTCTGCAGTTTCTACCAAATTATCCAGACACGTCTAAACATTTGCAATTTTTCATAAAGGGTATTCAGAGATAGGACAAGCTTTTTAATCGGTTTGGTCGAAAATTGTTAGTTAGCAATATATGAATGTATGTATGTATGTATGTATGTTTGCATGTGCGCCTAAAACTTTCGACAGTGGCGACGGATTTTTACAAGATTAGAATCGTTTTGAAGTCGACCATTCAGACGACAAATATCGAAAAATATGTTAAAACCATTAATATCTTCACCTTCAACTGGCCACTTTTCTACACGGGGGCGGGGTCGTTTTTTCGACGATATTTTTGATAGTCATCCTCTCCTGTCTCTTGTCTAGCCTTAATTAAAACCTACGCCACTTCCGGTTTGGCGGTCGTCGTAACGTCAGTTTTTTGCCCGTTCTTTTCATCCTTCGTGGTACGGGTTCGAGCCAGCCTTCCTACTATGAGGTAAATTGACCGACCTTATTTCAACAAGCAAATTATATATATATATATATAAATTTACAGTATTTATGCATACAAAATATTTTTCCGGTGTTCATATTAAAAATAATGTAATTCGCTTGAAGGAAGGCTGTTTTCACAGAGTTTTTCAAGTTGCAGGTCGACCAGCAGCAAAAAACAAAAACAAAAAAAAAAACAAAAGCAAAAACAAAAGAAAAGAAAAGAAAAAAAAACAGAGGAAAATTTTAATGAACAAAATAGACAGCTCCAATTGCAATTTCAGCAACAGTTTTAGCAATAATCGTTTTTCCTGCTGTTTTATAAGGAGCAGGGCAAAATGCGACAAAAGCAACCGTCCGAAAAAGTAGAAAAGCAACAACAGTGGCAACAAATGTTGGAGGAGAAATTGTTACTTGAACAGAAGCGACAAGAGGAACTTTTCTTGAAAGTTTTGAACGGAACAGCTTTTTCCCAAAACACCATATGGAATTCGATTGAAACGTTTACTTAGGTACAGGAGCAGGGTACGACGTTTGGCGCTTTTTATAGGCGATACAACGACTTATTCACTGTTGATTGCCAAGAGCAGAGCGATGTCAAAAAAGGTCAGTTAACTTTTCAGGAAACTAGGGGCCATAGAATATAGTAAGTTCGTTGACTATTTACTAGCCAGGAAGACGAGTGAACTGTAAATTTTCCTAAGTGGCCAAACGGTTATCTGAATTTTTCGGCCCGAATGCGAATTTTTTTTCACAAGAGATAGAAGTGTTCCAGCCTGGTTAAACGCGACGATTAGGATTATTTGTCTTTTTTGCCTATTATTAACAAGCGTTGCGACGACTTTCGTCTGGCGGAACTATCAGTGGATGATTGTAAGTGTTTGATTTTTGCACGAAAACGCAGAGAAAAAACGACGAGTGCTTTCAAGACTCGAAAGGGCTCACAAGCTAGCGGATGATTGCCAACGCATAGTTACCGTAAATAATGACTCAGGAAATATCCTGGAGTCAGGAAATATTGACGTGTCATACGTATGAACGACTAGTTACGGACCAAAGGAGCACTCCCTCGGAAAAAAACAAGGAAACAAAAAGACACCCCAGGCACAATCAAAGAGTAGTTATCCAAGTCCGTGCAGTCGTTGAGACGGACAACATTAGCCTATGGACTGCTTTTATATAAATAAAGCATGTAATAAGTGTGGCAGGGAATGTCACAAATCGAGACATTGCAGAAGGAACTGAAGTAATAAAAGTGCACGAAAAGTGAGATCTGTCATTGGTTTGGAGATGCACTAGCAGAAATATGTAACTAAACAAGAGAGTGGCTTTACAGCTGGATTAATCGTTAACATACAAATATGGAAAGGTTAAAAAAACCAAACATGAGAAGAATTCATAAATTAGCTCGTGCAGTGACAGACGTTAAGATAAAATTTGGAGTAGAGATGATACTCCTTGTGGCATTAAATGGTACCTCCAAAAAGGTAAGAGTCTTTGTGCACAAGAAATCCAAAAATCTCTTCGGAAAAGATTGGATAGAGCAATGTAAAATCTGGGGCCAACTCATAATCGATTTCTGCCATTAGGTAGACAACTCTACTATCGTACAGCAATTATGAGGCGAGTAAAAATGAAAATTTCGGAAGTTTTTTCATCGGGATTAGAAAGACCCACACCAGATGCAACGATATTTTTTACGTGAACTGTCTGCTCGTTTTAGTGTAGCATACGGCAACGTTAGCAATAATGGAACATCTGCAGATTTCCAATGTATTTGAGATACATTCCATATCAAATACATCACCGTGCCCCGATATCATCGATGATCAAATGGGCAGGCGGAACGATTCGTGACACATTTAAAAAAGCACCGAAGAAAGCTCAATTTACACCGACGGATTAAGCCCTCCAGCAGTTCTTACACATATACAATATTACACCCTATACTAATACCATAACAGCTTCCTCACCGGCGGAAACCATGTTCGCACGGAAGGTAAGATCCATTTTTGAAAAATTCTTACCAAAGCAAACAAAACCACGTGACTACTTGCGTAAGCAAAAAACGTTTTATCCCGGGAGAGAGAGTTGTATTAAAGAGTCACAAAAATAAAATCTTATTCTGAGAATATTAATTTATTAAGTACATGGTATATATCGTGCAAGGACCGAGACATACACATAAACGCCAGTAGAACCAATTAAGATGTCGTTCGGACGAGACCAGCGACAAACCACCGTTGGAAGAACTGATCGAGTCCATTTTTAAGACATTCGATCTTGACCTTCCCCAATCCAAACCAGAACTACGACTTCGGTTCAGAAAAAAACGTCATCGACACACTAAATATAAGACACATTAACAACATTTATGAAGAAAAAGGATGGGAGTAGGTGCTGGGGTATTACCTTTACAGATTCTGACGATGGACTATTCCTGACGTCACTTCAGGTAACCAGTTTCTTCGATCGAGAAGTCTGGACCTGAAATTCGGAGGGAGTGGGTAGTAACCTTACGTTGTCGTTCCAGTTGAGCGGAATCCCACTTAACGAATATATGTTTCTGTATTTTCTGTGAATACATTTTTATTTCAGTTTCCAAGTCGTCTCGTTCTTCTTTTGCATTAAAACGACAACAGTTAATTAATTACTTATTTTTTATGGTTTCTTATTAGATGATTGGTTTCATTTTTTTATTACTAAATTTCATTTTACTATTACGCTGGATTTTGTTTATGCATAGTTTTTACATTCTACATAATTGTGTAGAATTTAAGATGAAAACGTCACGAAAACTAATATTGGCTCAACTGTTTCAATAGACGATTTCTTGATTTTAATCAAGAAATCGTCTATTGAAACAATTGAGCCAATATTAGTTTTCGTGACGTTTTAACTAATTCTAACTTAACTTCCAAACCTGACGCTCACGATACCCATTTCGTTGCATATGTGCTTCCATTAGGAATACTTTCCCTTTTTAAAGGGAGATCGCCAAAGATCCAAAACTACTCTAATGTTCTTAAGAGTAACACATACTCACATCACGCCTTTCATATTTGCTCCTGTCTGTTCAATCCTCTATCAATATTCACGTTATACCATTTAAAAATCACCCCCCAAAGCTAATCTTCAGACACTAAAAACATTTGTTATATATATATATATATATGCATATATAAATGATCCCAATTTAAAAGAGGAAAGCAGCTCTACCCCATCAATTTTATTTTATTTCTTGTTTATTTATTTTTCGATTGCCTTCGAATTGAGTAAGTGCCTCATTTTCGTATTTCTTCTTTTTATATGACACTACAAATATTTCCTATTTTTATATTTCCTTAAACATTTAATGTGTTTTTAATTCTTATAATTATTTTATCCTTTCTTATTTTGTTATTTAATTGGTTTAGCGTATAAAGTGATCCTCTTTGTGTAAACAAATTGAGCTTAGGTACTTTGGACACTGTAAAAACATTGTTAATTCACTGCTCATATAGCGGCAGCCGTATAACGCAACGGTTAGAAGCTCCGACTGTCATTTGGGTGATCCGGGTTCGATTCTGACTTGAGTTAGTTTCTTGTCTAGCCGCAGTGACGGGCTGCAAAACAGTACTGTATGTGGATGATTATATATATATATATATATATATATATATATATATATATATATATATATATATATATGCACGTCTCATGAAGAACAGAGACAACTCTTGTTTCGTTCTCTTACAATTAATATTTTCTTTTTAACGGACTAGTTTCCAAACATTCTGTTCAAGTGTAAAAAAAAGGTTATCCGACTTCGCGAGCGTTTTCGACCGCCATAGGTCATCCTCAGGCGATTGATAATAAATAATAATAATAAAATGAAATAGTGAGTTGATTGGAAAGACGATTAAAATCGTTTATAATACTTAAAAGTGATAGATTTTAAGATAAACAAACAACAGTTGTCTCTGCTCTTCAATGCAACGTGCATAAAGGACAAAATACTGCCCATGTATACTAGTATATATATATATACATCTCTCTCTCTTTCTCACTCTCTCGCTCTCGCTCTCGCTCTCTCTCTATATATATATATATATTATTTCAGTCTCAAGTTATTCTTCAGCAGTAACTCTAAATTCTTTTTCTAGCAGTGTTAATAAAAATATACAGAATATGTTGATTTATATACTGAATAAATCTGTCATTTTGAGGCAATCTTTTTGGATGTTCTATTTATCATTTTCCACACATTAATAGATTGAAGACGCCTTTAACCCATTTGCCATTTTGGAATGCATTTCATGTATATGTTTTTGGATATCATCAAAAGAAATGCATGATTTCTGTCTACTTGCTTACCTCTTTTCAACTGCATGTATAAATGTTAAGAAAAATACAGTTCGTAAACCCATATAAAACATTGAAATATGCAAAATAGCGAAAGAAAAATAAAAAAATAAAAGAAACACCCCAATACAAACGTCGCCATTTGCTTTTAAATAAATTATTCCTTTCAAGTTTTTAAAGATAATTTTTTTGATTGAAAAATATTACTTTCTGGTGTACATTTTATTTAACGATGAAGTATATATATATATATATATATATACACACACATATATATATGTGTGTGTGTACATAATTGTATATATATATATATATGTATATCTCTTTGTATGTTAGTATATATGTATATATGTGTCCATATCTCTATATATGTATATATGCATATATGTACGTATATATTTATTTTATCTATGTATATATGCACATACATATACATATATGTGTGTGAACAAATATTTTTATTTTGGTAAAATGTCGTTAATTTTATATCAAATTATTATATTTTCTAATGCCTTTCGCTTATACATTCGAAAATGCGATGCATCAGTTAATGTAAGCTGTACACGTGCGGCACATTTACAAGTCGGCTCCGTATCAATGTTTCAGGGTCGGCTTTTTTTTTAAATGGCACACGTCGATAGTTAGTATTTAAAGGATAGCTTTAGTTGTAAATGATCTCAAGCCAGGTTGAGCTTCGAAAACTAATTTTAACAGTCAACGTGCGTTTTTTTTTTAAATAACAAGGGTCGGAAGCTAATCAATGTTTTTATGCGCGCCAAAGATAGCTCAACTAAAAAAAATTATGAAATAAATAAACAAGTAAACACACCAAAGTTAAATAAAAACATCGTTAATATGTAAACATATTCCAGAGGAAGAGTTAATGCGCCAATGAGCTTGTGTTCCGTTCCATTTGAATGAAATTAGACCCAGATGTAAATGGTATAAACCTATGCAAAAATTGTTACAAATGCAGTTTATAACATATCTATATATCTATGAAAGTAAAAGTGTATGTCTGTGTGTGTGTGTGTGTGTCTGGCTGTGTACATTTCCCTACACAATAACTCTGTCAATTTTCAGTCTACACACTCAAAATTTGATGTACAGGTTACTGAGATTTGGGAAAATCTTAGTAATCGGTTCTGGGCCAGAAATTTGGCTGTTAAGAGGTAAAAGTTCAACGATTTGACCTTATAGAACTCTACCAAACTCCTCCGCCAATTTTGGGTATAAACACTTGAAATTTTCGATATAGGTTCCATGGAGATGGATCTAACGTAATAACTTGATTTAAGCCAAAAACAATAAATATTAAGGGGTCATGATAGGGGTAAAGTTTTAAATATTAAACCTCTGCGGTCTCTACCAAATTACTCAGAAAATTGCTGGTCTCAACATTTGAAATTTGACATAAAGGTTATTCAGAGATAGGGCAAGGTTTTTAATAAGTTTGGGTCGAAATTTTGAGTTACCAATATATAAATGTATGTATGTATGTTTGAATGTCCGCCTAAAAATTTCGATAGGGGCGACGGATTTTTACAAGATCAGTATCGTTTTTAAGTTCTATCTTTCAGACGAAAAAAACCTTTTCGACGGTAATTCTTGGCCTGAAGACGTAATCCCCCCAGCACGGGTGATTACAGAAACATGTATGCACATATGTAGGTCATCAATGTTTGTATAAATAAATTATATATATATATATATATATATATATATATATATATATATGTGTGTGTGTGTGTGTGTGTGTGTGCGTGGGTGTGGGTGTTTGTATATGTATATATATATACAGAACATTTCGTGAGATTTCATTTTTTTAATAATATTGTTTTTAATACACTTACTTTCATCAGCAAAGTCACACTCTTCTTTGAAGCTCATGATTAAAGCACAAATTAAAAAGAATGCGATAGACTCAACGTAACAAAGTGTTCAATGAAGCCAACGATTCACAAGCAACCAGCGTTAGTGCAACCTTTGTGACAATGTATTCTTAACCCGCACTCACAAATTAGTTTACTTTCCATTTTCGTATCTCTGACACAAAATCTTCAAAGGTCATAGTCCCTGTAACATGACCACATTTATATATGAAATACATTTCAAATCGCGTGACTTATTCTTATGGGATTTAGAACAGGAAATCCATATATCAACTCGGGTGACATAAACTTTTATTGTTATCAATACATCTATAACATTTATTGGAAACATGCTTTCCCTCACATTTTAATGAAATCTAAGCAAAATCAGATTAATATGTTCGAATACATATCATTGGATAAACTGTTAATCCCTTTTAAGCTACGTAAGTAGGGCTGGTCCCACGTGACAACGCAATGAAACACCCATATATCCAGTCGTGTAAACATTGTGTTTCCAGGATTTTCAGCATTGTCAGTAATGTTTTTCCCTGCGTTGAGATATTTTGGGACTCAACACGCCTGTACTTATTAATGATATAGGAGCGGCGATGGGCAAGTGGTTACCGATACGGCCTGACCACCCAGGTGTTCCAAGTTCGAATCCAGTTCGTTCCCTAATAATTACACTTACCTTCTTGTGGTCTCTTCCGTTAGTATTCGATGTCTTTCTAGATTGCCAAAAAAACATCGGGGAAGCCAATGCCAGCAATAGAATCTTCGGATATATAGGATGTGGTGATGATGATGATGATGATGATGATGATGATGATGATGATGATGATGAGTAAAGAATCTAACAAATTCCTGTTATTCGGAATATGTAAAAATATAATTGTTCGCAATCCATCCAGGTTCCTACTAAGTCTAAGAAGATATTTAATTAGTTGCGGGGTATTTAGTTCGTTCTGACTAGGCCGTCCAATCTATTGTTAAATGTGTGTCATTATATTTCTGTGATGGTATTGGATATTTTTGCATTTTGATTAATTGTTTCTTTTGTACGAAAGTCGCTCCATGAAACGCATGAAACCACATGATATAGAGAGTTCAATATATTATCCCAAGTTCAATATAAAAAGTTTTAGATGGATATATTCACACTCAGAAAATAGAAATTGTTTCTCCATCTGTCTACAACTTCGTCCATGGAATGTGAAGGCATAAACGACAGAATAAAAAAAAAGTCAAGAGAATTCCAAAAAGAAACCGAAGTTCACTTTCTACATGCTTTTGATTGGAGCACACAATTAGTTTCAGACCGGTTTGTTAATAAATTGTTTATCAAAATCTTATATTCAGTCTCACATCAGTTTTGTATAATACACTTAAAAATACAGTTTGTGCAAACATTTATTTTTATATATGATAACCGTAAAGCGCATCCTTTATCATTTTTCGAAACGTTATAAATAAAAATAATTAATTTTTATTTTATCGATTCCATTGGAGGAGGACAATGATTTAGTGGTAAACGACACAGATTAGTAACGCGAGTGTCCCAATTTTTTACTTAAGATGTTGGCACCTTCACGTGGTCCATTCAATAAATACCCTTTTTAGAAAGAATTGTGATAAGAATTTTGGTTTTATACTATATGATGATGATGATCGATTCTGTTGTCATTCGATTAATTAACAAAGGGCGAAATATTTTTTATAGATTTTTAAAGTCATACTAAACTGAATTGCGATTGCAATCACCGCAAGAATAATTCTTCGTAATTTAATTTTTAAAAATGTTCTATGTTTTGTTTATGTTTTCTATTGTTGATATTATCCAGACAATTAGGCGAGTAGTATGTGGCACAGGAATCATTTAAAATATAACAAATCCTCTTCCTTTTCAACATTCGACATTGAGAGTAGCAATAAAAAAGACAAAATATATGCATATCAAAAAATTGTACTAGCAGGTCGCCCGGCGTTGCCCTGTCGTAAAACACGCATAAATGTTATATTTAATTCATACAGAAACTGAGACATATGCATGAGAGTATTATGTTTTTTCAAAACAGTTCATTCCTTGTAAATAAATTAAAAAAAACACTTGAGCTGAGGTCGAAACTAAAACCTAAAGACAATAAGTCAACAACGATAACCGTTAAGCCAGATTCGCACAATCTATAAAAGTGTTTTCAAACCTACTTATTTAAACATGAAATATCTCTCATATGAACGATTCACGCATGCGCATTCGCGAAACAGATAAACTCAGATAACCCTCACGTACAAATATTTTTGTTTTGACCCATTAGCAGCCGTTTTTTTTTCGATGAAAACGAATTAAACTACTTTCTTCAGTTCTGAATACCCTATATACCAAATTTCAAGTCTGTTGATACAAAATTCGTTGAGCATATAGGTTTAGAGTTTCCACACACATACACATACACACACACAGAGGAATTATTAGTTTCATAAATATATAGATTATTGGTATTCTGCAGACTATTGGAATTATCTTGAATGCTATTTTTCATGTATCTGGACATTTTACCTTTTTTCAGCTGTATCTTGTGGAACTCGGGAATCTTTCTGTCGAACTCCAAAATTTTTGTGTAGAAGATAAAGTATTTAGTAAAATTCAACTGTAACTAACACTCTTCCCAAGGTTGATGGCTCAATCGTTTGTGCGGGCAACCCTCTCTCTCTCTTTCTCTCTCTCTCTCTTTCTGTTTGTCTGTCTTATTCTCTCTCTATCGCTGTTGTTGTTTTCTGTCTTTTATCTTTCTATAATGCATACAAAAAAGACCAGGATTAAATAACACACCTTTTCAAATGCTGGTTTTACTAACAGAATTCATTTTTGCCTAACGGGGCCTGTTGAAATTCCACAGGGAACTGATTCATATGTAGTGTATCGATGTTGGCATTCTGAAGATATTCAACGTAAATCGAGACGCTCTGATATTATTGTAGCTACTTTTTAAAAGCCGCAAAAGTATTTATCCAAGCCAGCAGGAACGCCTGGTGTAGCCTGGTCGTAAAATACGTTTTAATATGATATTTTAATTCCTGCAGATTTCGTATATATTATTATAGAGTTAATGTTCTATCGATTTTTATATATTATAAAGTTGCGATTTCGAAAATAAAAAAAATATATCTATATGACTTCGGTTCATCGGCTTGAATTGAAACCGAATCCCAAACTTATATATATATATATATATATATATATATATATATATATATATATACATATATATACATATATATATATGTGTGTGTGTGCGTGTGTGTATGTGTGTGTGTGTGTGTGTGTGTGTGATTAGTTTTTTTGGAAAACGAAATCCAGCAGAGTGCTCAATTAAAAGGAGAATCCGAAATATAAGAGCGTATTTATATTTTTATATTTTGTGTACAGAAAGTTGTCAGATGAGACCAGTCATTGGTACCGTCGGTTTCAAGCCTGATAGTTAGGACCGTTTAAGATACCCTTCAGCCAATATTCGACGAATATCGGCCGAAGAGAGAATTTCTGTACACTACATATATATATATATATATATATATATATATATATATATATATAATTATGAAGAATTCTTGATAAAATTATTTATAAAAATTTAGATTACTAAGGTGCCATCAGATAAAACCAAACTCAAAGTCAAGATTTATGAAGAATTCTTGATAAAATTATTTAAAAAAATAGATTATTGGAGTGACATAAGCTATAATCGAAACCGAAATCAAAACTTATGAGGAATTCTTGCTAAAAGTATTTATTAAAAAAATAAATGATTTAAGTGCCATCAACTTTAATCGAAACCAAAATCGAAACCAAAATTATGAAAAATGTATAGTAAAGTATTAATAAAAAATTAAATGACTTGAGTACTATCAGCTATAATCCAAACCGAAACCAAAACATATGAAGAATTCTTGGTAAAATTATTTATTTCAAGAGATGGAAGTATATAATAATCCAACGACTAGGATGTAAGCGTGGCACAGAAAATAATATACTCGTTATCGTATTAATATATAGACTTTCACTCATATTCATAGTGCCACTGAAAGGTATGGAGCTACTATGAAACCGAACCTATACCTATAGAGGCGCTTTAAGTATGAGGTTGAGCAGGGAGTTTAATATTTACATATTGATTCAGTTATTGAAGTAAGAAACCGGGAGAAAATTAAAAAGTATAGCAGTTGGAGGAAAAAACACCCTGCCTATCAGATTAATGATATTAAGATTTGTTCATCAACAATATCATGAGGTCCGAGTTTGTGCCAGACATTGATAAACAAATAATATTGTAATTTACTTGTTTTCTATTTTATTTATAAAAAAACTAGCCTGTGGTCGGCGTTGCCCGGGTGTTTGGAGGTATGTGTTGAGAAAAAAAAAAGAATTGAGTAGAAAATATGATATTAAATAGTGATAGACCGATTCCAATATTTTTCCCGATTCCGATACAATTATCGATTCTATTCGGCATTTCCGATTCCAATGCGATTACTGATCCCGATTCCGATTCACTTAAATTTCTAAATATATAGTTGTCTTTTATTATTGGGGTGAGGTGGATTACCGTAATACCATGTAATGTATGCATATACTTCATAAACGTATAATACATTTGCTGACGTTAATCTATAGATTTTAAACTCCTAATTTAAAATCAATAAATATTTATCATTTAATCATTAGTACAAACTATGGAAAAGTAAGGTTTAAGTAAAAACAGACAAAAAACAAAACAAAAAAAAACAATAAAGAGAATCGTTTTGGGAATCGGAAAGAGACACATTGCGTTAGGGAAACACATTTTTTAGACATATTTTTTTACGATTCCGATGCCGATATCCCCATAACCGATTTTTTTTCGATTCTAGATACCGACTCTGATAAAAAAGTATAATATTGCATTAAACTTGACAGTTTCATTGATTTAAAATATCTAATTAATATACTCTATGTTTTGTATTCGTCTAAGGATCAATTTTATTTCTGGGCAACGCTAGATGTCTCTGCTAGTAAAATCTTTTTGTTGTAATTATTTTGTCGTCGTCGTCATCGTCATCGTCGTCGTCGTCGTCGTCGTCGTCATCATCATCATCATCATCATCATCATCATCGTTTTAACTTTCGAATAACGTTTTGTTTTGGTTTGCATTCTTTTTGTAAATCGCTTTTATCATTTGTATGTTTGTGATCATTTTATTATTAAAGCTATGTAAAATTGTTTGGAATAATCGTTGACGTGTCAGAAATATTTATAGTTTTTGTTCGCACTTGCCGCATTTTCCGCACCGTGAATCTATTTGGCGCCAACGATGGATTTCTTTGTCGTCTTTGTGGTTGGGAAATGGGGATTGCAGCTGGCGAGTTTTGTGAAGACGGAGAAGATTGGTTTCTTTGTTGGTTTTTGAGCATGTCAGCAATCGTTGGACAATTTCTCGCTAAAAGGTGTATATGGTTTGCATACGTATGAAAAACTGGAAAGGTGAGAGCCGCGTGAGCTATAAATGAACATCTTGCCCACGGGTGTCTGGATCAGTGTAACCTCGTGGAATGAACATTGCGAAGAAGAAACGAACAGGACAGTTTTACGCGAAATTTTCTCCATATTTGCTTACATTAAAATAAAGAAATTAAATAAAAATTATGTTGTTTGCTATTAATTAACAGCATAGCATCAATTACGATGGCATCCATATTCGAAGGTTAAAAAATAAAGATGACAACAACGAACAAGCGTAAGAAATACTGGGGTAGAGAAGAGAGAAAAGAGTGGCTAACAGATGAACAGCAACGAATATAAAAGTGAGAAAGAGAGAAAAAGAAAATAAGAACAAGACAATGGCAATACTAAAAACAACACTACACGGTGGAACGATAAAATTGTCGCCCTAGAAAAGACGACATGATTCCATTTCCGTATGATGAAAACCGTTTTTTTTTGTTGCAGACTATCTACTAGTGAGTCAGTTGAGTATAAATCCCAAGAGCAATAAGAGCCTTCTATCATGTCTGAAAATGACGCAATGTTCAACGAACGAGATCGGAGATGCGCCGCTGTATAACTCATGGTCTCTATACTCGCGCTCTCTATAGATTGAAGTTATGAAAACAGGGTCATTGCCAGTACCTTCAAAATGTAAATCCAGACAGTTCAACGCTTGGAGGCATAGCTCAATGAAGTTTCCGGCCACGTTTATCGTCTTTAGTGTGATTTCAAGTGAGAGCCACATCATGCCACCTCACATCTTTGAAGTCGGCTTGAGAGTAAACACCAAGTGTACCTGGATGTCCTGAAGAATGTGGATATCATTAGGTGCACTCGGGTAGCCACTGGCAGGCCCTGGGTGTGGCAGCACGACGGGACCGGACCACAAGTCCAAAGAAGCTTGGCTCCAGAAGGAGTGCTACAGCATTTTACCCTTCTCTCACTGCCCCCACCATTCTCGACCTAAAGCTCTCTGGACTACCTCGTTTGGTCATATGTTGAGAATACACGAACATGATCTCCCATGATATTAAAGCCATCCTGATCACCGCCATTCGCCGAGTATTCGCCGAGCACCTGGCGGTGCTTGTGGAAAATGGCATCCTCTCAATTTTCGAACCCTTATCAAAGCTATAGTTGTGTTATTATTATTATAATAGACTGTTAATGTAATCCTATTACAGAATTCACCTTAAAGACCGAGGGTATCGGACACGGATGAAAAAGTTGTGGGACATGCCCCATGACTATCTGACAACGGAATAAAGAATTGCGAATCAAGCAAAACTAATTTTAAAGAGGGGTTGGATTTTAAATCTTGAGCCAATGAAAATACAACGAAAGACAATTGATGGAACAAACTAAGATGCCAAAAACGAAAAACGAGGAGCACAGGACCCTGGAGGAGGTAAAAGCAGAAAAATGCACATCGCGATGGCATGAATTTACTACAAGAAAACATACAATAGTATTACGCAATCATGGATAATAAATCATGGATACATGCGCACTGCTGATCATGAGGATAGGAAAACTGGAAGCTATGGAAAGCATGAAACTATCCAACCAGATGCATGCTCTAGGTAAACATACATACACATATTTGGAAGTTTCCGAAACAGATACCATCAAAACAACAGAAATAAAAGAGAAAATTGCAACGGAATATCTCAAAAGTACGGGGAAACTCTTAGAAACGAAACTATATAATATAAACTGAATAAAAGGAATAAACACATATGTAGTTTCACTAGTAAGATATTCTAAATCGTCTATAACATGAACCAAAAAAGAAATGAGGCATCGCAATAAGAAGACCAAGAAATTTATGACAATGCACAATGCACTACATTCAAGCAAATTAGAAGACAAGAAGCTACATGGGGCGATTCAGAAAGATCACAAAAGATGAGTCTAACGAAAACACTTGAATATAGCTACGAAAAGGAAACCTGAACAGAGAAACAGAATCCCTAACAACAGCTGCACAAGATAACGCGATAAGAACCAACCACATCAAAGGAAAGACCTGTAAGACAAGAAAACAACACGTACCCACTTAATTTACAAGGAGAAGAAACAATGAACCACAAAATTATCGAGTGCAACAAAGTAACCCCAAAATAATATATATGATGAAGTGGGGAAATCAGTATATGTAGACAACTGTATCTTGAACAATAAGGCAAATGGTACAAGCACAAACCGGCAACAATAATTGCATTCCAAAGTTATAATATCTTATAGGATATTGACGCACAACCAGATAAATTCATCAAACCAAAAAGACCGGATATCATAATACTTAACAAGAAAAACACAAAAAATTTCCAGATCATAGATGTCGCTGTTACAGCTGACCATAGAATAAATATCAAGAGCGCGAAGAAGTAGAGACCTGGCTATACAGCTGAAAATGATATAAAAGATAAGGAAAGTCAGGATAACACTAATAACAGTATGATCACTAGGACCAATCTCGAAAAACCATAGAGAAAGATTGAGGGGGATAGGAATTAGATGGATACATGAGAAGATATTACAATAATGGAAACGGTTGAAATACTGCCAAAACTTTGAATGCGGGAAAAATACACATGAGCTACAGGCGCTAGCATGATATATAGTATATATATATTGATATATATTAGTATATGTATTGATATATAGTAACTGCTGCAGAAATAGAAAAAAAAACAAAAAACAAAAAACAGCATAGAATAAAGAAAGCAAGAACTTTATAATTGTAAATAATCTCCCCCCCCCAAAAGTCTCAGCATTATTTGGCACCCCACCGAATAGTCGAAGAGAGTCAACGAGGATGGAAAGATCTAGTAGAGAGTGCACTAACCAGACCTCCACTGGATGAGTGCAAAGGCGACTGGGTCCTTGGGGAAACGTACTGACATCTAAATCCTTGTGGACACCAATGATCGCTGCCAATAGATAATCAATGTCTCATATGCTTCCCTTCATTTCTTATTGAAATGTTACAGACGTACGTGGACGATACATAAGAATGACGGGAGAAGAGAATTATAAAAATACCTGGACGGTCACGTGGGCAGAAAAACTGAATATTTACGCGCACAGAATAATACGATTAGAACTAATCTCATTAAAGCTAAAGATAACTACCCCTCCTTCTTTAAAATGCAGTGTTGGCAATAATCAAAAATGGTCCAAGAGGATGGAAAACCAGAGGATCTAAAAAAAACTTTCACTGGATGTGTGAGAAGAAGACTTGGTGAGGTCTATTGCCACACAAATTCCAGTGAATGCTAGTAGTCATTGCCACGAGAAACAAATGGTCAACGGCTGTTGCGATAATAAAAGTTCATTAGCAAATGATATTGAAATAAGTGAAAAGTACTCGAAATCTAGGAACATGCTCCAGATAAAACTACCAGTTTTTGTCTGTGAGTAATTTCCGATAACAACGGGAGTGAAGACTCCTAGTGAGTTCAAATAATAGTGACTAGTACACACAGAGACAATAACGCATATATAGAACTTTTCACACAAAGGCAGCTTAATTATTTACAACATGAAATCATGCAGAGTAAGCGTGATAGTTAAATGAAAGCAATCAAATAAAAAACATAAAATAAACAATTAATTAATAAACATTCCTTTTCGATAGGAATATTGCAATTCGTTTACTTTTATGAAGTTGATCGCATATACTTTACCGAGAATTGCGTTTTAATATTTTAAATATAAATATAGACGTTTAATATCAATGTCAGTACGACAAAAAATTGTTTGGTTGCCTGTTTGTTTGTCTGTCTCTCTCCATATATGTATCGCTTGAAAAAACAACAATAACAAAATCTAAATTTATAAGCGATAAAAATAAACAGTATAATTAATATAGGGATTATGGCCTAACGGTTAAGACACCGGACTGTGGTAAACATGGTCTAAGGTTCGACCCCTAGAAACAGTTGAATTACGCTGACGAGAGGTAATGACCTCGAAACACGCGTGTACGTAAATTACTGTTTTAAAAATAATAAATAAATAAAAATGTTATATACGTCCAAACAAATTAAAAGGGCGACATTCTAAGTAAATAAAAAAAAATGAGCTTCGAGGCGGAGCCAATATTAACCGTATGTATCCCTTGAAAAAACAGGAATAACAAAATCTATATATATTTATTGATATTATTGATTTATATATATATATATATATATATATATATATATATATTGACTACCCGTGACCTGTTATATTAGCTATGGAATTCATATATAAGCGTGACACTTGTGACGTAAAGAAAATAGTTTTTTTGACATAACAGAAACATTTCTATGAAAGTATATTAAAATGAAAAAAGAATAGAGAGATTTCTATGAGACGTTCTGTCTATCATAATTGATTATTTTTACACTTACTGAATTATGAGTGGTTGGCCATACTTATAGGCAAATGTGCATTGAAAATATACCATAATACTTATTATAGTGAAGTTCAAATTTTGATATATCTGCTTTTTTTTACATTGCTAATTTCTGTATTACGTTTAAGTTATTTTAAACCCGACTCTTCCCATGTAATAAATACTTTCGAAATGATAACGTTAATATTTCAGCGTCCCAATTGTTCTTTTTGTTTTTTTGTTTATTTTAAACCCGACTCTTCCCATAATTTCGAAATAATAACGTTAATATTTCAGCGTCCATATTGGTCTTATTTTTGTTTTTTTTTCGAGTTTAAATTATCCAAATAAACAATTGTTAATACTGTCTGATTTTTTAAAAATCTTTTACATCGTTCATTTCTGTATTACGTTTAAGTTATTTTAAACCCAACTCTTCCCATGTTAAATAATAATTTCGAAATAATAATGTTAATATTTCAGTACGAAGGTCATGCGCGCATGCGCAGCCGAATGTCGTAAAGTGGGTTACATACATCGTTACAAGGTCATTTGAGTTTTATAATTATATATATATATATATATATGGAGAGAGAGAAAGAGAGATAGCGAGATAGAGAAAGAGAGAGCGACAGACAGACAGACAGACAGACAGACAGAGAGTCGGTTTGTTCCTGGCTAATATTGTCAGAGATGACTTCGATGCTTGATTCAGATCTCCGGGCTGGCAGTAACGATGATTCGCGAAAGAATGAAACACTAATATTTAAATAAATTGTTATAGTAAATTATTATATATATCTATATTAGGCACCGCCAAAACTGGGGGGGGGGGCAAGTAAGTCCTTTTTGACGGACCATCTTTTTAAAAATCTACCAAAAATCATGTAATTATCCAAACAATACGAAGTTATCAGCGATTATTAAGAAAAGAAGTGTGAAATTCGGTGAATATGTTAAGTAAAATAATTAATTTAAGTTAAGCAAAACAAAAAAAAATATTTATACGAAAAAAAAAACATTTTAAAATCTTTGATAAATAAATTAACAATTTTTTTTTAGCGAGCCGACTAATGCATGACCATTATTAAACAGGGCATGCTTTGAAGAATCGATACAAAAAAAAATCGATAAATACTGTGCCCTTTGTGTTAAAAGTAGCATCATTTTTTTTCGATCCCGTTTGAAAACGTTTGCCGCTTTTCGACTACGGTGGACAAAACGCGCTGAAATATTTTTTTTTTATTCTGCTTTAAATTGGCCTCCCCTCATTTTGGAGAGCCTGGCCTCCACACACATACACATTAAAAACCAAAATCATACAAATGGTCATCCATCTGGTATTGGCCAGCCTCAGCGTTAATAATACATTGAAATTTTCGTCACTGAAAAATAAGTTTTTTTTGTCGTGTTTGGTTTTCCATAGTTTGCTTTTTATTAAGTACAAACGTAAACATTGTCTAGATAGACGCGGTGTAACTGGTTGCCTATATGAATAAGTGGAATTATTTGAAATCCAGGTACTTATATTATAATATTTTGCATATTCTCATAGAAACTCACCCTAAATCTTAGTTAGACAACAAATAAATAAATTAATTATTTCAAAAACCTTTTTTTTTAAATATTTATGTACGTTTTTTGTGCAAGACAAAAAATGTTAATTGTTAACTTTTTGGGAAAATTTAACATTTAAAATTTAATTAAAAATAGTAGAACAAGTTTTACATTATTCTGTTTTCTATATGATAAAATTCAGAATACTCCAAAAGAAAAGCAACCTTTCGAGCAATCGAGTTGTATCAGTGAATTCGGATGTTGGTGCCAAGTGGGTCCCAATGGGTCATAGAAAAGAACGGATTTAATGACTTTCACTCCGTGTTTTTTATCAGAAGGGCGTTTGTCTTGGCAGGAACGATAAGGCTTTTGGCGAGGAAACCAAACGTGAGAGAAAGGAAGGAAAAAGAGAAGGCCATCGGCGTATTTATCAGCTGAAATGTGCACGTTTTTGACAGAAAGAAAAACAAAGTAGAAATTAATTGCACGAGACGATAAACATGGCAGCATTAGATTATTCATATAGAGATTCTCTTTTTCAAAATCCAATTATTTACTTAACCGGAATTAAACGAGAGCCAAATGCAAATGAATTGCAACGTGAGATTCAACCTTACTTATTTCGAAATGGTTCATCTGCTTCCTTCCTCTTCTTACCCCTATGTATTTGTTTTGGATCTTCGACTACCTATTACGCACGCACACACACATATATTTGCATGCATATATAATACGTTATTACATTGAGAAGGAAGTTGTTGCGGCATTTTTAACTTTAATTTCAAATTATGTATTTTCAAATAAGTTTTCTTTTTATATATATAATACATTTGCTTTAAATATCATTTTAAAGAAGGGGTTTCATTATTTAATCGTTTTAATTACAATTGTATTTTTTTCTTTTCAGAATGTTGAATACAAAATTGAAGACATCCCATTTTCACAATTTTCCTCTTTAAATTGCAGCTAGCTGAAAAAGCTGCTGAAACAGCTCTTGGTATTAGTGAAGCATTTGGCCCATGATCTACTACTGAATACACAGCATAATGGTGGTTTAAGAAATATTGTGGCGGCGACAAGAGTCTTGATATTGATGAGCGTAATGGTCGGTCATCGAGTGTTGACAACAACACGTTAAGAGCCTTAATCAGAACTAATCCACGCACAATTGTTTGAGAACTTGCTTCTGAATTAGACGTAACGTTTACGAAGATTAAGAGTGATTAGAACGACAAAGAATGATAAATAAGCCCTTACAATTTGAACGGCAAAAAAAAAGAAAGAGACGCTGTCATGAAGTGTCATTTTCCCTTTTTTACGCATCAAGAACGACTCGTCTATCGACAGTGCTTGTGACCTGCGATGAAATGTGCATTCTTTAAGACAACCGCCCACACTCAGATGAGTAGTTAGATGCCGACGGAGTTCCACGACACTTCTTCCAGTACCAAAAAAAAGGTCATGCTGACTGTTTGCTTGTCTGCGACCGATCTCAATTATTAGTTTTTTTTTAATGCAGGTAGCTAAGTACTGTCAACAAATGGATGAAATTCACCAGAAACTTCGACAACAACACCCAGCATTAGTCAGCAGAAAAGGCAAATTGTCCTCCACAACAATACACCGACCCAACCATGCTAAACCAACCCTGAAGAAGTTGAACGAACTGGGATACGAAACTGCCGCGTCCTCATTCTCTCCAGACCTATCACCTACTGACTACTACTTTTTCAAGCATCTCAACTTTCTGCGTGAGAACTGCTTAAAATTCTAAGCGATATTAAAACCCATTCAGCGACTTCATCGCCACGGGAACGCAAGATTTTTACGTTACTGGCACAAACACACTTGTTTTGCATTGAGAAAAGGGTTTTTAATTCTAATGGTGCTTATTTCCATTAATAATTTTTATTTGAACTGAGATATGTTCATCTAAATTTAAAAGTGAAAATTGCAAAAACTTTCTTGTCAACCTTATACTAACAATTATTTTTATACGTATAGGCAATAGTGGTTCATGTTTACGCAATCGTAAGTGTGAGAAGTGATAATTAGTTCTGGCCGAGACATTACGATGCACTCACAAAAAATCTTTAACTCAATAAGTTAACATATTACCACCAGTCATCTGCAAGTAACCTAAGAAATGAGGGAATTAAATGATTATAAATGCCATGTCAACAGGCATGCGAATTAAGCAGTTAGAAAACATTGCGTTTGCACTCACGTTAGCCGATTTTTAAAATTAATTCTGTAAACAGGATGCAAAGGAGCTATATAGCTATAGCAATTTTAAATAAACATTAACAAATCTTTGTATATTATCAGACACGGGTATTTTATGCTTACGTAATCATCAGTGTAGAAATTGATTATTATTGGTGATTGGGAGATAGGAATCCAGTCACAAAGTCAACTTTGCACCATATATATATATTTGAGAAAAAACAGATCAAAAACGTCTTAATTTCCAATTATACAGAAGTGACCCATAGTTGGTTTCCTATGACGAACCTTGCATTATTCCTACGCTTAAGAGAGTCCGGCATATGAGACCAACTAGTTATTCTTCAATACATACATACACAAAAAAAGATGATTATGTTATTTTTAATTTTTTTCTTTTGAGGTTTTTAAATAAACACTCTGTAAGGAGCTTCTTTTTAGCTACGTTTGCACACACATGCAAACACATTATATACACATAATTATATATATATATATATATACATATATATATAGAGAGAGAGATAGAGAGAGAGAGAGGATATGAATAAAAGTTAAAAAAATTTTTTTTATTAATCATCAGGTCAATAAGGAAAAATAAAAGAAACAATATGAACCTCTTTAGGTAATGGCATTTAGAACGAGGAGAAAAGCCAGAAATATACATTTAAATAATAAGAAACATTAGGATATTTATGAAGATACAAGATAAAACGATAGAAGTAAAAAAGTAGGTTTGAGATGCAGAAGTATAAGGGAGGGGGAATGAGTAAAAGAGAAAGGAGGAGAAAGTTATCGAATAACAAGAATACATATAATGAGTAGTGCAAAGTATAAATAAGAAAACAGAAAAGTCCAACCATTCACAAATTTCTTGAAGTAACATCTATAAATCAATATTCTGCGCGTTAAACAATAGTCCAGTATGTTCGTATAAAAATCTAGTGTAAAAATCCAAAATTGATGAATGAGACAAATTCTGCATATTGGCATTTCATTCGGTAAACTTTGATATGCATGCATGTCCAAATATCATTGTGTAAAACATATAAAAACCTTAAACTTTCTCACGATCCAGTAGATATATCACCGCTGATGCAATTCTTTATCTATATAAAAGCCAGGTACGTCCAAGGATGGAATACTGTCGCCGCATCTGGGCAGGAGCTACTATAAAGGACTTGTCCTGCCTTGATAGAGTTCAAAATAGACATCGTAGCTCCGTAGGAGATGTCATTTTCTATTCCCTGCAACCTCTATCTCACAGAAGAGATGTTGCGAATTTGTCTCTGATGTATCGTTATTTTCATGGAAAGTGTTCGACTGGTCTTCAATCTATGGTCCCCCCTCGCCAAACTTTCACAAGAAACACTCGTCTATCTGAAAACACTATCAATAACTCCTCCCACTCTTTATCTGCTCCGAAACCTAAACGTAGATTCCATGAACAAAGCTTTTTCTTAGAACTGCACGCCTGTAGAATTGTCTTCCGTTTTCATGCTTTCCAGCTGAATACAATATGGTTGTCTTCAAGTCTAACGTAAATAAGTTCTTGATGATCCGTTCCACTTAAGTTAACAAATTTACCGAATTTCCATTACTAACGGTTACTATATTGTCCAATTTCTAGTGTACACTCTTTAACCGTTATCCTCGACTGACCTCTTTGCCTTGATAAGTGGTGATGCCTATGTAAAATATATATATATATATATATATATATATATAACACAGGTATATATATATATACACACCTGTGTGTTGTTGTATATATATATATATATATATATATATATATATATATATATATATATATATATATATATATATATACACCGGGGGTTGCTGTACAATAGCCAGTTGGAATATCTGTATACACGTGTAAAAGATAGTCAATGTATTTGAATGGGTATCCTGTATGGTTTATATAAGGAACTGCAGTGCGGTAGACACAAGCGAAGGAAACATTTTAAGGATATAATTAAAGTCATCCTAAAGCCACTTAGAATAAATATAGATGACTGGGATACGACGGCATCAGAGCGACTGGGTTGGTGAAAGTACATCAATGATGACTGCATCATGTTTGAATAAGTATTATAGTAATTTTACGAAGGTTGTAAATTGACAGTATGTAAATAAGACGGTTGTACTTTTACTCTTAAAAATTCGATAAGTTGCTGTCGTGCATGGCAACATAAGCTCTTTCTCACTAATCACACTGTTCATTATATGATGTCTGTCTGCCTATATACCTCTACCGTTTACGTTATGATTTATGTACATAATGATTCTTTCTGCTTTTTTATTACCATCACAAAGAATTCTGATATTTTTATGAATTTCATTTATTTATAAATTCTTATAAATTACACCGTGCAATAGTTGAGAATGTACAGTATATTCATGGCAATTTTTGTATGAACACTGGCATGGAAAACACATTTCTTGCTTTCATTTTGTTGAATTAGGCACAATCTTTTACAACTTTGTTACTTTCGAGATTTTAGGAGGGTACTTAATGATGCGAGGGATAAAAGATGTGAAAGACTTAAGCAGGATATTTCAGTGATGGAGAAACGTCTATAATGTAGATCTCTCCTGTCTTTTTAAATGGCTGTATGTATGTTTGCATATCAGCCTAACATTTTGGAAAGAGGCAACTGATCGGTATCGTGTTTAAGGTCTACCCTTCTGACCACAAATATCGAAAAATTGGCTAATGATATTAATTTTTCACTCTCAACTGGACACTTTTCTACGCGAAACTGGCATTAGGCTTACCGCTTCCTTTGACGAATTCATAATTAAAGGATACTCTAACTTAACATCTAAATCTGACCCCCAAGTTCGCCATGGACATGGAATATGTGTCTACATTAAAGATGGCTTTCCGTTTGGTAGGGATATCTCCAGAGAAGACCCTAATTTACGTTATATGTGCTTCCGGGTTGCACTTGCTTACACCACTGCATTTATATTCTCTTTTTATCGCCCCCACAACAGCGGAGTTACTGCCCTTAAGAGCATATCTGAAAAAATTTGACCACATCCTGTCTGCCCACCCTTCAGCTCACATCCACATTTGTGGTGACTTCAATGTCCACAATGCGCAATGGTTGACCCACTCTAACAAGACAGATGGTGAGAGTAGATTCTGTCATGATTTTGCCATTGCCTATGACCTCACCCAGATTGTCCACGAACCCACCCGAGTGCCCGATACTTCCGGTCAGTATGCTAGCCTTCTAGACCCTTTTCTCACAACTTCCTCTGAGCTATGTTCAAGTTCTGTTCTGTCTCATCTGGGATCTTCCAACCACGCGGTTGTATCAGTTAAGATAAAGACGAAATGCAATAAGTCTGGAGATGTACCTCTCCACCGTACTGTATATCGATACTCGATGGCTGACTGGGATAGCTTCCGTACACTTATATCCGATCTACCACTGCATTCCATGTTTAAAAAAGATGTGTCCTCCATAATATCAGACCTGACAGAATGGCTAATTGTAGACATAGACCGATTCATACCATCCAAAAAATTCCAACAAAAACCTTACAGCCAGCCATGGTTCTCCCCAGAATGTGCTGCTGCCATCGCGCACAGAAATCACTTTTTCCATACCTACCAACGTAATAGATGCACTGAGACTAAAGCTGCCTTCAGGACTGCCAGCAACCATTGTAAAAGAGTAATAAAAAATGCAAGAGAGCTATATGCTCAGTCCGTTAAATCCAAAGAAGCTGAGCGGCGGCTTGGTTCCCACTAGTTTTGGCAAATAACAAACAGGGTCCTGAACAGAAGCGTGTGTTCTATCCCAACTATAATCAATGGACCTCAGGTCATCTCGTCAGCATCAGACAAGGCCAAAGTATTTGCCAAGAACTTTGCAGCTAATTCTACCCCATGCGACGAAGACAATCTACTCCACGTATTTCCTCCTATAACGGACAACTCGCTCTGCAACATACAAATATCTGTGCGTGAGGTCGCCAAGTTAATCAAGAACCTTGATTCCAGTAAGACAACTGGCCCTGACGGCATTCCAATCATTGTGCTGAAAAAGATATTTGTATGTATGTATATATGCCCTTTTTCGGGGTCAACGGCCAACTAGTACCGTGTATATTTGTGTGTATGTATATATGTGTTGGGGTGGAGAGATCTCCCATAAACCGTGGTGAAGGCAACCTTTCTAGGAGAAACAAATCTCTGATTTAAAAAAACATAAAGCGGGAGACCAGTACCCGCATTAAGCTGGTCTGCAGTTTAATTTGTTGCTGGCTATCTTGCTCTTGCTTGTTGCTGGATCTTAACATTTTGAACCGAGAGACAGATTTTGCTGTCGTACAAAGCTAATACTCTGTAACTTCATCTTTGTATAGATACTCCCTCAGGCATTTGGGCTCATGTACTTTAAGTGTCCGAGAGAGTGGCACTCATCTGGCAAGATGTTGCAATCATCATCATGTATGACCAAACGTTTGAGAGAGGCGACGGATTTTCACGGCTTTGGTATCGTTTTTAAGCTCGACCCTTCGGGCCGCAAATATCGAAAAATTGACTAAAGACATTAATTGCTTCACTCTCAACTGGACACTTTTCTACAAGGAGGAGTCGCTTTTTTTTCGCCGATATTTGCCCTCCTACTACCACTTTTCTTTTGCTCAACACACACCTCGAAAAACCCGGGAACGTCGGGCACCCAGGCTAGTTTTAAAAGAAAATGGAACACTCGTATGTTGGCAGACTACTATTGGAATATAATAAATAGGGATGACACTTAACACGAGAGGACTAAGAATACAGATGTTGTTTAAAATGAAACTTCTGTGTTTTGCGTTCGTCACCAATGCTAATAAAATATGGTACATGAAAACGGTGCATGGTCTAAAGAGATAAAATTATAAATTAGTATCAGGATGATTTCCTGACACCAAAACAGATATAATGTTGCATGTACATTTTTTAACTTATAATATCCTTTACAGATTTATTTGACCTCTTTTTAAATTTAATATTTTTACTAAAATCATAAATAAACTATTTTCCTTTTGTTCTGGAATAAGCTGATATACACATCTAAAGAAACAATGGAATTTCCTGGTGACAATAAGTACAGTAACATCTAAGTATTATGGCAGCGACTTGCGGCAATTATGCTTCCAGAACCATTACGTATACTTTTGTAATATATTTTAGTTAATACACTTTTTGTTATTTTTATCTCTGTGTCTTTGTCGATCATTACCGACTAGCAAAGCAACGCCATTATTGTCTGTGGACTACTGTCATTCACATCATTAAACAAATTGAATTTTAATAATTTTAGACATAAAGATTCCATGTGTTTATTTTATAAACTTCGGCTTTTTCGTATGTGAACGTATAGAAAATTAAACATCATGTCATTATGTTAAATGATTTCCATTAGTAAAACTATTGCGAAATCATTTTAATTAACAATATATCTTCAGCAAACAAACAAACTGTTGATTATGTGATGAGTCCAGGTAGCTGAAAACATTAACAGTTATTTAAAAAATGGTAAAATATAAAAGTATGTTGTACATTCCTCCAAACTGTAGTATATTTTATGATTCCTGTTTTATTGTTAGTTTATTATTATTATTATTAATCATCACACAGTTTTCACACAGACTTTCATTATAGATTCCTCTGTGTCAACAATTTGATATGTTTCCCGGATGGAGTTTGGGTGACGAGTTTCTTCAGATTACCAACATGCTCAACCACTTTCTTTAAGATTTGCTAATAGAATTGATGGTATCGCAACAGCAGTTTACAATCGATTTCTCGCTGACAACGATCATTGACGTTCATTGGTAGTTGAGTGGCAAAAAAACCCTCATCAAATGGACTCAGACTCCTTCGTTCTTATTCAGTAGAGGACTGGTTAGTGCTTTCTCTCTTCGGTCATTCACACACGACTATTTGGTGTAAGGCCATCTATGCCGACACTAGACTATTTTTTTGCTGGGAGTAGTTAATTTACAATTTTTAGGTGTCAGTGTTCTTGGTTCCATATGGGGTTCCGATATGTTTTTGTCTTACACCTATTGCAGTTTTCAGTTGGTTTGTGTTTGTAGTTTATGTAGGTTAACTACAACATTAAAAGGTTTTCCTAAAGTTGTCATCTGTTTTTAGGATTACTTAGTATTACCCATATGCACTATCGAATATTTTTTTATTGATAAGAAAAATACTAGTTTGTGTTTGATTGACGTTGTGCAATGGCTTTGAGTGTGTCAACCATATCAAGACAACAAACGAAAGGTTCATTGTCTTTCAAATTAATATAAGATCAACGTGAATTGTGATGCTGCCTAATCATATAAGAATAATGTTTTGTAAAGACCGAAACTCGTGCAAATAATCTCTGCATGAAAATAGGAAGTGCTAGGAATGCAAACACACATAATATAAAAAAATCAGTGTGAAAAACAGAAATACACTGTTATTTCAATGACACTTTATACTAGCAAGACATTGCAAGCTATTTTCAAGATTTCGCAAATGTTAGACATGTTTCACCAGAGATGCTTTAGGCGTATCGGGTTTGATTATCTAAAGAAAAAATACAAAAACCGAAGTTTAATATGATCCTGCGAACTGGATATATATCGTTGAAGTAGCTGAGCGGTCTTGCTGTAGTTTCATGTAGTAAATCTGGTAATTCGTTGACTTTAACGAGTGTCGTATTTGCAGTTGGCGTTTCTAGCGCCAGTCTTGTGTACTTTTCGATATCTCTCTTAGGAGCCGTCATCAGTCGGTATTCATGGCTTAACCAGCCAATCAAAATCTTGCAAGGAGGAAAGACCCGGGTGTACTCATATTCATTACATTAAATTTCTACATAGAATCGACTCAAACTACAGACCGAGAAGAAATCCCTGTTTTATTATTCAACGAAATGTCTATTTTCTGACGATGAAAAAGAAGAAACAGAAAAAAATAGAAGAAATGCGACCATGAAACATTTTCCAGGTCAATAGGTTTAAAAAGTATTGAGAATCAATGTCTTCGATACAAATAAGATATAATAGATTATATTCTCATATATACATAGGAAACATTTACTTTTATAACAATGGGTTGCTAATAAGAGGTATTTTGATCGGGATTATACATGCAAGAAATCTCTCAATTTTTGCACCACCTATAAAAGAAAGCAAACAATGCAGAGAATAAAAAGAGTTAATAATAATGGCGTATTAATATTGAATGATTTACCCGTGAGTTTTCCAAAAGATAGGTAACTGCTTATAAAAATAAACAGGTAAAATATCTTTGCCAAAAGTGATTAATTCAGCCCGTTATTTAAAATCGATATTGATGAGCATATCGTGTATGGTCTATTGTTTTATTATCAGAATCATTTAATTTTACCAATGTATGTGCCAGTGGCAGGTACCAACATACACTGTCATAGTAAACATGGCGTTTATATTAACAAATAATAAATATTCTTAAAAATTCTCAAATTGATACATCATTACCGGTTGTAGTTTTCTTCAAATAATTCACAGTTTATGTTTGTTTGCTTTTAGATGGAGGAAATTTGTATTATTTGGATTTGTCGGATATAAGGTTCAATACTAAGTGCGGGCGTTGAAAAGAAGATAATTGCATATTTTTTTTAAAAATAGAAATCGATCCAGACACAGCTCTGATACACTTCATATAATAAACTAGAAAAAACGAACACTGAAGTAAAAAAAAAACAAAAAAAACAATACGTGTTAGATGAAAGAGATTTTGATTTAGGAAGCAGCAATTATTTCCTCCTTGTCAGAAACATTATTCATGAAATGTGAAGAATAAATGACAAAATAGGATAAACAAGATCTAGTTTCTTCTCTCCTAAAATTACTTCGGACTTCTGCACAGTTCTGAGAACATGTTACTCCAACTCCGAGCGGAATCCTATCCTAAATCCGGACAAAGGTTTCCGTTCGAAATTCGATGCAAATTTCTGAGTTCGACAGAAAAAATTTCTAAATTTGAAAAAATAAAACTGAAGAAGAGCGCAGGTTTCATCGACCGAAACCTTGTAAAAACGATACTAAAGGTCAAAACAGTAGATAAATAATGCAGGTAATCTATCTGTTTGTATTTTTATTTAATTTTAAATGAATTATTCATTTCATTAACATATTTAATTTGCTTCAGCGTAAAAATCTTTATGAAAGTTACATAGTTAACTGCATTTTTATCCTTTTTTCCTTTTTTGAAATCTTTCTCGACCGAAAACAGATTCTGTCTGGTAAGGTAAGAGTACGTTTGCATATTTTTACATAATATACATTTTGCTGTCTATCACGTGACGACATGAAATTACAGAATGGAAATAAAATTGTATATATATATATATATATATATATATATATAATGTACACACACAGACAAACACACATACACACATACATATATATATATATATATATATATATATATATATATATATATATATATATATGAAGGTAAAACATATTAAAAGAAAAAAAGACAGAAATATTTTCTTCACGTTTTTCTCTTAAATGTGTTACTTTCAGACGCTGAAAAGAAAAAGAAATATTACATCTCTTTATGAAATTGTGATTACAAAACAACCTTAAAGGACAGAAAATCTTGATGAAAATCAGATCTTAACTTAATAACAAGGTTGGATAATGACTTCGAGCACGGCTGACGGGTTCCGCCTCTGTCATTCTATTTCCTAAACGAAAGTCATGAGAGAAAACAGACACACATTGTTATAAACTTTTGTAATTGGATAAACCAGAATAATTTTGAGGTCGAGTGCCGAAAAATTCGTACACTTATTTTAAATTAAAAAAAGGTAAATAAAACTCACTATGTATTCACAATATTGTCTGCTAGTGTCAGCATTTATTTAATACTAGCTGAAATATACACAACAAGAACGGTTTATAGTATTGCCACATTTGAACTATTTAATGATTTCCAAGCAATTTGATACTTTAATAACGATTCATTTTTTATTAAGTTACTATTTTTTGTTTTTAACAAGCAATATTTTTATTTAATTACTACTGTTTCACCCATGCATGGAGTATTGTGGACACATCTGGTTTGCTGCATCTGCCACTCTCTCGCTATTAGACAGGGTTCATAAAAAAGACGTAACCTATTAAGTCCTGAACTATAACCAAAACTGTCCCATCCCCGATACATTGCATCCTTATGTCTGTTTTACAAGTATTTAAACGGCAAGTGCTCTGATGAACTTCCAACACTAGTACCCCTCGACGACAATACTCTTTACAAACCAGATAAGCAGCACAATCCCACCCCTACACTGGTGCATCTCTAAGTGCCGTAAAGCCTTCTATTCGAATAGCTATTTATATATGACTGCTGCACTTGGAAATTCCCTCGCGGGACCCTACTTCCTTGACTGAACTGACATGTAGAAATACAAGCGTAATGTAACCAGCCATCTTGCTGCCCAACTATTTAATTAGTATCCATGCAAATCTAGTCCAAAATAGTAGCCCCCTCACGACTAAGTGGCCCTGTGCCTATTTTTTGTGTGAAACGGCAAATATAAATAAATACATATTTACGTAACGTTTTAATGAGTGACAAAAAATACCTCAATTTTCAAAATATTTCTCGTCGGAGTTGGAGAAAGCGAATTACATTGTTTTAATAATGCAGTAAACCAACACAAAAACTTAAACGATCAGTGTACACTTTTGAATGAGAAATTATCTTCCTAAGTTTTAAAGAACGCCAAACCTTTACAAACACCACCTAGCAATGACCAACGACTCTTGGCCTAACGTTCACAGGAAACATGAGTTGGAACAATTATATTGAAGGCATTGCCAGGGCAGCTGCAAGGAAGGTGGGCTCTCTCTACTGTGCTAGAAAACTACTAACACCCGAAAGTATCCTGTACCTCTATAAGGCCACCATTCGCCCATGTATGGAGTATTGCTGTCATACTTGGGTTGGTGCATCTGCTACTAGTCTCTCGCTCCTTGACAAGGTTCAAAAGAGAGTCGCAAATCTGATAGGCCCTGAACTGGCATCTAAGCTTCAGCCTCTGTCCCATCGACGAAACGTTGCATCCCTCTGCCTGTTCTACAAGTATTTTAATGGTGAATGCTCTGACGAACTGCAAACACTTGTGCCCCCACGACGTGAACACCCTCGACAAACCCGACAGGCTGCTAAATCCCACCCTCACACTGTAAGGATCCCTAGATGTAAAAGATCTTTCTACTCCAGTAGTTTCTTGTAAAAAAAAAAACTGCAAAAAATGACATATTTTCCGTGTGGCACAATGAAGAGCGCCCCTCTTCGGGGAGCTGGGACTGCTACATTAATAAACCTTATACCTAACTTCTGACAGACTGTGTTCGTGAGGAGGCGAGAAAGAAAGGCGTTATTATTGAAAAACATGACAGCTTCATTAAGTATTGTCAATCAGGTATGGCTCGAACCAAGAGTGACTGTCGATTATAATATTGAACCAAGTCAAAACGATATAAGACCTAAGAATTTGAAAGTTCAAACCCAAAAGAACTCATGATGGGATACAAAAGAAAACAATGTTTAAGCGTTATGAATGGATGCCTCTCTTTCTCTCTTTCTTTCACTCTCTTTCTCTTATTTTCTTTTTCACTCTCTTTCTTTCTCTTTCACTGAAGAAAGAGAGAATTGATTATTGTATCGCTTTACACAGTTGAAGCTTGGAACCTGCACGCGCCAGACGGAAATAGCAGTTTAGCTGCATGCGCCCGCTTTCAACTGGTCTTTACTTAAATATGCTCCGCCATTGTTAAACGTAAAATAAATTCTATATTTTTATAAAAATGCATTTGTACGCTATTTTTATTTAAGCGTAAAATTTAAGCATATGGTCCCTGCGATTTAATGCCAACGATGGAAATGCTGCCTGTAACGACGCAATAAAGACTCAAGAAGCAACCCACACCTATAGCCGACGAAATATCGACCCGTTGATGTTTCCATGTGCCTATCGTTTGATATCGTGTCTAACGCACGGCGATGTGGTTGCGTTTCCAGGACGTTCCTCAACCAAGTAACTCTCCCCGGAACCGATAGTGTCATAACCGTATGAATACACAAAATATGTTTTACTTATATAAAAATAGAGTAGTATATAATAAAATGTAAGCGACGAACACCAAGATTTAAACGAGGTCAGTTTGTAATAAAAAAAAACAAGAAATCTATCCCTCCTAAAACGATGAGAATAAGAGTAACTTGGACGGCAGATAAACATCTGCATGATAAACGCGCGACTATTAGCTGCGATATATTAGCTAATTAGCAAACTCGACACCATAGCAATATATCAGAAATACACGCAGTAATATCGATCCCATGCAATAACCTGACGAATCTTCACAAGAATGAGTCGCTGAAAATTCTGTGTAACTTAATTTGCATATAATATATATATTTTTTTTCGAATATAAACAGCGAAAAAATACTGTATGTGGATGAGTATATATATATATATATATATATATATATATATATATATATATATATATATATATATATATATTATGTCAGCTCTTATTCGTGTCAAAGTATCGAGTCTGCCATGAGTCATATCCTCACGGTGGATGTTTATGTTCGACATAGGCTCAGTCGGTAGTGGAATAGCTGTAGGCAGTGCTCCAAGGGACGGAGACGGGATGAACGTTGCCAGCGTCCTCCTAATATTTGTCGCGCGTTGAATCCTTATTCATCCTCCTCTTTTTCCCCGGTATGCGGTGAAATCCTGTATTGATCTCCTCCACATCGACCAGTCCCTGGTAGTTTCTGTCCATGAGAACGAACAGTACTTGGTGTAGCAGTTTGTTTAGCTGGCCTTTGTAGTGCACTGTAGATGTTTCTTGCTGTCTGGTTCAAATGAACAGCTCGGCATATAGTATTTTCGTGAGGTCCTTGAAACATTCATCATGTGGACGTGTCCTACCCCAAAAGAGGCGGTGGTGAATGATGACGGAATCCACGCTGTCGCTGAGGTTTTGTCCAGCAATGGTTGTGTAGCTCTCATAAGAGATTTTATCCTATTGTTCATGTCTTTTCTACATGTGGATGTTGATGTTAGGATACTCCCCAGATACGACAATTGCGATTGGTCATTGATATTGGGAGCGGAATTAAAGGTGGTAATTGTACAAATAACTTTGTTATTTATTTGTTAATGTCCATTCAAACTTCTTCATAAGCCGTATTGTATGCAGTCGCTAGTGTCTGGATTTCATCTGCAGTCTGACATATAGTGGCATTATCGTCAGCGTACTTCAGCTCCCGTGCTAAACACATCAATCTAGCGAAGTTTTTCAATTATTCTATTATCGCAGAGACGACGGTCAATTGAGGGGTTATCTGGTAGTATATCATTAAGCATTGAGGCTGTGTAAAGAGATAAATATGTTGGTGACAGAACAGCCCCTCGTTTCAAATCCCCCCAGCCATAGAGAATTGATCTGAGCGTCAGTTCTGGTAGTATACTTTTTCCAAAATTTCGTCATGTAGTGTACGCACGAATATGACAAAGTCGGTCGAGCAATCAAACCTGCTAAGGACTCCCTACATTTCAGAACGAGTTACTTCGTCCAAAGCCTCGTTTAAGGTCCCAAAAGAAAAATACTGCTGTTGCTGTTCTATGATCTTCGCCTGTATTTGCCTTGCGTATAAGACAATTTCGATGTTCCAGCAGAAAGGTCAAAAGTCACACTGGATTGACACTATAGCAGAGCATCTTAGGCGAGGCTGAGCAGACGGTCTACGAGAATACGTGCGAAAACCTTTTAGGCGATGCTTAACAGTTGTATTTACCTTGTTGTTGCAATTCTCACGGTCTCCCATTTTGGATATTGCATTGCAGAAATCGCAAACAGGATTATGTGTCTGCCTGTCATGATGGTAATATAGAACAATCATTAAGCGCTCAGGAATAGCCGTGGAAGCGAGGTTATTCTGAAGCGTGGACCGGATGGTGAAGGTCATGTCTTGTAAGCCCGCGCCCTCAAGAGTGTTCCCTTTCAAGAATTTGGAATAATCTGTTCCACCCTACTTGAGTCTGTCCTTTTCGGGAAGTTTAGTTACTACGAGGATCGTCACATCTATGTCGAATGAGATAAGCTTCTTGCAGACGAGGGCTCCACTCCCTTCTTATATATACTAACAGAATTATCCGTCGTTGATTGGGTTCAGAAAGAGCTTGTAAAAATAAGACTCTGTTTTCTATAACAATAAAAATAACTTTTACGTTCTTTTAATATTTATTTTCTCTCACTATTTTTATCTGATATTCGCTGTTGTCTCATAGATGTACAATCAGATAGATACACATAGGTTGATGCACAAACAGACAGACACACAGTCATATTGATACATAAACACTAATTAAGTATCCTCATTATGTGAACCCCTTGGGCCCTATTATATTGTGGTGATTGAGCGATGTAAACCGTAAACACCAGCTTCGATAAATTATCATGGCAAGTTTGATAGCTCTACGTCAAATAGTGTGAGCATGCAGAGGGTTCCAAGTTATAAGTGACACTACTGGGGCCTCAATCCCGTCGATGAAGGTAAGCGACATGCGCGAGTAAAACTTCCTTCACTCCTGCTATATTTAGTAACTATACAACTGTATATCAAGCCGTGTGTGCGTGTACAGTGTTTTTAATTATAAGCGACCCCCCTGAGACCCACCATTGGTGGAAGTGAAAGGTGTAACCTTCCAAACTGTCCCCTTCCTATGCAAAACGGTTTGAGGGTGCATAGGATCCCCCTTGTAAATTACCTCCCCATTGCGGTCCCCATTGCTCAAGCCCATTTAAAATCCTTGATAACTCTCCTATCATTATATGTGATCAGTTTAGTATAATAGTAATTATATAGGAGCCTAGTCTTGTACAGACACACGCACAGGCATTAAACTTTATATATATATATATATATATATATATATATATACACTTGTGCCCGATATTATTCATACCCCCCCCCCTTTGAAAATTGAGTTTATTAGGTGTAACTTTAAAAGAATTTATTGTTTACATCCATATTGATACATATTCTTAATAAACCTCTTCTGATCATTTTCGTCATTTTAAAATCTCGGGATACTTGTAATAAAAGAAATATATAGCTATTTATACAATCTGCAATGTTCAAAAATAATCATATCCCCTTATTTTTTCAGTGTTAATCGAGTTTCTGACTGTTTGTTTCCTGTTTGATTATTATTTTTTATGCTTTTATACAACCTTTGATTAATTTCATTTCGTTTTTTGCATTTTTCAGAAATTAAAATGATATCAACTGAAAACCAATAAAAGAATAAAAATTATTAGAATGGGGAAGAAAAAAGAGCTTAGTAATGATCTTAGGACTAAAATTGTGAATTCACATAAGGATGGTTTAGGTTACAAGTCAATTTCCAAGAAATTTGAGGTCCCTACAGCAACAGTACAGAGCATCATCAAAAAATTCCAGAGCCACCACACAACAAACAACTTGATTGGTAGAGGAAGGAAAAGGAAACTGTCTGCTAGAGCCACCAGGAATATTGTAAGAAGTGTTAATGCAAATCCAACCACCGCTACTAAGGACATTTTAGAAAATCTGGAGTCTTCTGGCATAAAAATATCAAGGCAAACATTGCAAAGGACTCTGCATGAAAATGGTCTGAAAGGAAGAAGACCAAGAAGGACTTCATTGCACACCGGAAAACACCTTGCAGCACGTCTAAAGTTTGCTAGGACCCATGTGAATTCTCCAGAGTCCGTTTTCTCAAGTATTTTGTGGACTGACGAAACAAAAATTGAATTGTTTGGCCATATGGATGCGTCTTACGTTTGGAGGAAGAAAGGAGAAGCTTACAACCCAAAGAACACCATACCCACGGTGAAACATGGTGGTGGTAGCCTAATGTTTTGGGCCTCCTTTTCGGCTAGTGGTCCAGGTAGTTTGGTTAAGATAGATGGAACCATGAAGAAGGAGCAATATTTGGAGATACTCCAGAAAAACATTAGACAGGATGCGGAGAAGCTCCATTTAGGACCAAACTGGGTCCTTCAACAGGATAATGATCCAAAACATACTGCCAAAATAGTCAAGAAATGGTTTGAGGATAATCAAATTAATGTTTTGGAATGGCCTAGCCAGAGTTCCGACCTGAACCCTATCGAAAACCTCTAGCACATATTGAAAACTGAGGTTAAAAAGCGGAAACCTAGAAATTTGAGGGATTTGGAGAACTACTGCATTGAAGAATGGTCAAAAATCAGTGTTGATGCTTGTAAAAACCTTGTTGATAAATATCCAAAACGGTTACAGGCAGTTATTAAGAATAAAGGGCATGCTATTGACTATTAGTAAGAGAGGTATGAATAATTTTGAACTAGTGCCATTATTGTTTTTCTTTGTATAATGTTTCAAACTTGCATAATTTATTTATTTGTTGAGTTTAAATTAAATGCTTATGCTTGATTTATTGTTTGAAATCCCTTTAATATTGTCTACCTTCTGGTTTGAGCAATATTCTTATAGAAATCTCAAAGATCCGAGGTATAGTATTGAAATTAATCACTGAAATAGCAAGTTTTACATAATACAAAAATGCTACATTCTTTAATGTCCGTAGTTAACATTCGTATGGAATTACTGAAGGAATTTATTTTACGTATAGGTCAGTCTTGTCAGTGTTATTGATAACAGCTTTTGATCTCCGAACTTCGTCTGTTTAAATTCGGAATTCGGAAGTAATTTTTCTATCGGTCACCGAAAATAAACCGACATGTTTAACACAAACGTCACAAAGATAAGATAAAATAATTTCCGTAACCTTGTGCAAACTTTACCAGTCCAAAATACTGCTCTTGTTTCAGCAATAGATAAGCAACCAAAACTTATTTTTTGTATAAATTATCATATTCCCACTAAAAGTATTCAAGAATGTTTTTCAAATTTTAATCATCGGAATTCTTTGTCAAAATACTTTGAGAAATTGTTGCTCTAGAAGTGTAAGCCATTTTGAGTTTAAGACCAGTTTCAGATGGTTCGCTGTTACACACAAGTCCTGGGAGGTGACTTGTTTGTAGTAGACAGTTCCACAGAACAAAATATTCTTACCGTGTCGAAACCCAGGAAAAGAACATGTGAAATTGCCCCAGAAAAGGTTTACTATTTATGAAGCAATTCTGGTTTCTGATTGGTTGGTAGCAGAACTTGAATTAATTTGATTCGTCAGTTCTTAGCAGCACCGTTTATAAATAGAATCGTCCGACTGTGTGATCATACCCCATTAGAATTTCTTTTCTGATGGAGATGGTCTCCTAGCGGCTTTGGCTGCAGGGAGACAGGATAGTACAAAGCCGCTAGGAGACCATCTCCATCAGAAAGGAATTCTAATGGGGTATGATCACACAGTCGGACGATTCTATTTATAAACGGTGCTGCTAAGAACTGACACTCAGTCCTACAGGTGAGGGGCCGGGAACCGGCCCAGCACCTGTTGGACTGAGGTACACCGCCTGGGTAATACCTAGGAGGTCCACCCTCCCAGGCCTTGCCACCGGGCTCTCCGGTGGGGCAAGTGTATTGCTTGCTGCCTGAGGCGCCCCGACCGGGGAATGCCGACGGGGTTACTCAGGCAATTTTTAAAATTGCAGGAGTTCCCCTCCTTTAGCCTGCGGGTATCCCACTTTCCAGGCCTTGTTCCAAATATTGCCGATGTAGGCGGCAATTAAATATATACCCCATTAGAATTCCTTTCTGATGGGGATGGTCTCCTAGCGGCCTCGGCTGCAGGGAGACAGGGTAGTACAAGTCAAGGATACGTCACTTGACACTCAGCCCAACAGGTGAGGGGTCAGGAACCGGCCCAGCACCTGTTGGACTGAGGTACACCGCCTGGGTAATACTTAGGAGGTCCACCCTCCCAGGCCTTGCCACCGTGCTTTCCGGTGGGGCAAGTTTATTGCTTTCTGCCTGAGGAATGCCGACGGGGTTACTCAGGCAATTTTTAAAATTGCAGGAGTGCCCCTCCTTTAGGGGAGCCTGCGGGGTTTCCACTTTCCGGCCTTGTGCCAAATAATGCTGAAGTGGGCAGCATTTAAATAACTACCCCATTATAATTCCAAAATATTGCAACATCCTCCCTATTTTTTATAATGGGGAAGTCCCTTGTGTTTGTTCTGCTCAAAAATAAATATATATTTTTATATTCACTTAGACATAACAAAAATTAGAAATCATTTGCATCTTAGAATTTTAGCATTTAAAAAGACGCCATTTTAAATTGTGTTCAAACGTCAAAAAGGAAAATTACAAAGATTTTTTTTTAAGCAAAAGTATTAGTTACGCATTAGTAGGTTAAAGTGTTAATACAAATAAAATGGATACAGTTTAACGTCTTGTCCAGGACTATTTTTTTTTTATATATAGAAATCTATATACTCTGAGCATTACCCCTAGGTGTTTCCGCTGATATTCATGCAAAAAAGTAAGAGCCTTCTCATAAGTGGAACTTCGCTGGTCTGTAACTTTTATATATAGAAATCTATATACATACAGGGTAGTGAAAGAAAAGGCCATTTATTACTTCGCAAACATATTTAAGTTAGTTCTGGAATTCCGTAATTTATCGTTTTGTCTCCTTGTTCTTCCGGACTTTTCCGCTCTCTTTAAAATTATCTTTTACTTTTTGACTGATATTCTATTTCATGCTGGGACAATAGAATAAAATATTGTTTATTACTTCTAATAATTATAATTAATTATATATTTTTTTCAGAAATGTATACATATGTGTGTATGAGAAAATGTGCTTATTCAATTATATTAACCCCTTTTTTATATCAATCATTTAATTTATGAAGTTCGATGCAACTACAGAGTATATAAAAATAATTAAAAAATCTATATTCATAATTTAAAAATGTTGTCCACCTTACCGTTTATTTCCTCCGGCATTTTAAAATGTTCAACCATAACATGCTGAAATTTATTTTTAACATGTTAAAATGTTCACTTTTAACATTCCGAATAAAATAAACGTTCAGCTGAACAACATCTTGAAATTCGGAATCTGTGTGTCTTTGTGTCTTTGTGTGTGTATATGCGTTCGTGGATTGTGTGTGTGTGTGCATTTATACGCAAGAAATATTACACTTAATCGAAGACAAAATATAGATAACAATTTTTACTTGAAATTTACTTATTCATCTGATGTTTATGGATTCATGACATACAAGTTTATATTTATTGAACAAGTTAAATATAAAAGTAAACCACATTTATGTACTGGGCAGAAATAAAACATACGTTAATTATGTATTTATCTATCTATTCACCTATCAATATATATATATATATATACATATATATATATATATACCAATATATATATCTACCAATATATATATATATATATATATATATATATATATATATATATATACTAGCAAAAGTACCCATCATTGACTGGGTTCAGAAAAAGCCTACAGGAAATGGACTCTGATTTATGAAAGTATGATAGGTTATGAAAAGGAAGGGTTGTAAAAAGATAGCTTCGAATTTGGAGTAATCAAAACCAAAGCAAAATATGATGAAAGTAAAAATAAAATAGATAAACCCCATAATATATTATACCATACCTATTCACACTGAAACGCTTCTCACAATATTCTGTGGATCTATATTAAAAAAAACCTTATAAAACATTGTGACATATTTCAATTCTATGGAGTATTATATATATTATACGATATTTCTTCAAACTGAAACATAATTATCAAAGTATACTTACGCAGTTAGATATGAAAAGTCTTTATTAAAGTTTGTGCCTATTTCCATTCTATGGCGGCCAGGCGCGAACGCAGACCCACAATTTTATCATACCATCCTATTTAAGTTAAGACATACTTATCAAAGTATTGCTATGTACATCTATATGAAAAACACCAGTAAACGTTGTTTTTTTTTTTTTTTTTTTATTTCCACACGTTGTGGACCACGCGAGTATGCATACCACACAATTTAATGACTCATCATTATGCCAGATCAAACATACCTATTCCTGTGTCTCGATACATCTTCTATCATTATATCCGACCAGTTTTCCATAATAGTCAACCATATAGGAGCTTATTTGTGACCAGACACACATACAGACGTTCAGCTTTATATATATATATATATATATATATATATATATATATATATATATATATATATATATATGATTGTTGACCTGGATTAAATCCGACGATATAAAATAGAATGGAGGTAGAAGGACCTAAATTCTCAACGTTTCGCTCGATTTATGCGGATTCTTTTGGCAATGACCATCCCTCTTGAAAAAGCCCGCATAAATCAGGCGTAAAGTTTAGTATTCAGGTCGTTCCACGTCAGTTCTATTTCATATATATATATATATATATATATATATATATACATATATATACAAATATATATATATGTGTGTGTGTGTTTGTGTGTGTTTGTATGCGTATGTGTACGCATCTATCTATATATTTATCATGTAATCTAAATAGAATTGCACTCGCCAATTTCACATCTTTTATCTCTCTTTCAAATATGTATATATATATATATATGTATATATATATATATATATATATATGTATGAAAGGCGTAGCCACACACAAACATATATACTGATATATATTTATATTTATATATATTTACAAGAATTGTTATGAAAACAAAAAACCCTGCTTAATAATATGCTTTTTATAATTTACAATTTTTATTTAATAATTTTATTTAATTTTTGTTTATTAATTTTTTAATTTTAAAAATATCGAAATTAGATTATTTTGGAGTTTCCTCAGTTTTGTTTCGTTTTCTATTTTTATATTTCAAGAAATTGGAAAATATATAATTAAGTAGTGAATCGTTGCTACTTTAAATAATTTTTGCTTGAATGAAAATTTTTTTCTCTATACACTAATGTCTATTTTTCTCCATTCCTCTTCGTCTCCCTCTCTCTTTCTCTCTCTCTCAATATATATATATATATATATATATATATATATATATGTATTTATATATATTATTTGTTTTTGTTTTTGCGATACGTCTTGAATGAATTCAATTATTTACGAAAGTGCATTTTTACCTAAATACGAGTTGGGAATAATTTTCCCTTTAACCAATTTGGTACACCCACATGGGGAGCAGTACATTTATCAATCTCTAAACACATTTTCCACTGACACGTGTTTCGTCGTCTAAAACTCATCATAGTAGCTGAATCCATATATAAATATATATATATATATATATATATATATATATATATATATATATATATATATATATATAAATCAAACGACTGGTTTATTCCAAATCGATAAACTAGAAATTTAAGCACCCGTTTTCCGTGAAATTTTATAAGAGTGACTGTTTATCATCTACCTGTGTTTTTAAATGTTAAATAGTAAAAAATATCACCAAATTAAAAAAAAAAACTTATTCGACATCGTTTTTTTTTCGGCCGACAGGAACATGACGTCCACAGAGGAAAAAAGAAACAATTATGCTAATCCCTAGCATACTAAAATAACGTTTTCCGTAATATTTATTAACGGTGATTGTATCTAATCTAACTGTGTTTTTAAATGGTAAAAAGTAAAAAAATATTACCAAGTTATGAAAAAACACACAATTCGATCGATGACTGTGTGTTCCGTCCGGGCATAACGAAAAAAAAACCCTACTCGCTGGGGATCAGCAATATATATATATATATATATATATATATATATATATATATATATATATATACACCCACAAAACCTCGAAAGCCGTTCTTAACATGAGGAGGTGGGATGTATTCCTAAAGCTGTTTTTAACATGGGGAGGTTGGGATGTTTATAATACGCTGGGGCAAGTCGTAAAAGTTAACTATTAATTATTATTTATTGCAAAAAATGCTAAAAATTTATTTTTGTGACAAAAAAAACATGTTATTTTCTACAAACATTTAATAAGAAATACAAATGACCGGTAGGTTTTTTGTTTTTTTGTGTGTTTTATTTAAAATTTTATTTACCTTTTCTTTCACATAGCGTTGTTATTATTACATCGGCAAAGCTCGACTTTATCCGGCTGTTGACGTCCATGCGGCGGTGAAAGTCGAACGCTGAGAAAATAATTACACAGCAGTTAAAGTTTAATTCATTTAATCAGTCTTTAGAAAATAAATATTTGAAATAAAGTGGCGCTTATGCACTTACGTTACCGTGCTATTTTTAAAAATTATATTTACACATTAAATTCAGTGTTTAAAATATCTTTTTGTTTATTAAATTGTTAGGTGGAAGTACAGATAACTCAGTCGGTTTTTAATTTGTGGAAAATCTAGCTCCCGAAAAAACGATAGTAACAAAAACAAAATTGCCTCAGTCTACTGATCGAGGAAAAAACGGTGAAGTGTACTTCACTCTCTGTTTCTCTCCCGCTCGCTTCCTCTCTTAATAACTCTCTCCATCCATCTCTCTCCCTCTCTCTACATCTATCACTCTATATCACCATCTCCATCTCTCTTGAGCACTTTTCTCTCTCTAATTCCTTCTATCACTCTCCCCTTCTCTCCTTTCCTCTTTTCGCTCCCTCTCAGTTTCTAAATCTCCTCTATCTCCCTCTAACTCCTTCTCTTTCTGTATTTCCCTCTCACTTTCTCTTTTCTATCTATATATCTCCCTGTCTATCTGCCCATCTCTAATCCCTCATCCTATTGTAGTCTCTTCAATTAATTACAGTGAATAAGGCATTGTCAAACATGGATAGATCCTATTTTAGTCAATTCATTTACTTATTGGAGAATAGAAGTTATTTGGATATTACAGCTACCCTGAACAGCACCAGGAGTCACTGATAAAACCTCCCTAATTAAATTGATTTTGGCAGCCATTCGGTGACAAAATGACGTAGCCCTTGCTGCATGTGTAATACCTGCGACCTCTCTATCAAGTAGAAGAACTACTTATTCTACTTTGAAACTACTATTAAACATTCAGGTTTTCAAAAATCTCATGTTCAACATCTTCAAAACATCCAGTACGGGGAGAAATATTGCAGAAATGCAAACTTATTGTTTGGGATGAATGCACAATCGTACGTAAATAATCACTTGAGGCTCTTGGTCGATCTTTGCAAGATTTGCATGGCAATACCAGACCATTTGGAAATGCAGTAATATTGCTTGCAGGAGATTTAAGACAAATGCTATCTGTAATTCCTCAATCAACACCAGCAGATGAAATAAATGCTTCCCTAAAATACTCTACTTTTTGGTGCCATGTGAAGACATTAAACTTAACTCAAAATATGCATGTCTAATTGCAGCCTGCTCGTTCCGCACATAAATTTCCCTTGTGGAAAATTGGGCACGGAAAAGTGCTGGCTGATTCGAGTTAAGGGCGATATTCTTTGACTCTTAACTTCTAAATCTTTATAACATCAAAAGAAGAGTTGGTTAAAAAAGGTTTTTCCAGATATTCAAATTAATTATACGACTTCCACTTGACTGAGTAAACGAGCTATTTTGCAGCTACACAAAAAGACGTCCATGAACTTAACGCTATTATTAAATGTAAAATTCCAAGTGAGGTAGTCGCATACATATCCATCGACACTGTTGGGGAAGCAGATAATGTGGTTAATTATCCAACAACTATATTTTCCAGGGAGGTCAACGCATATACTGCAACTGAAAATTGACGAACTAATTATCATGTTGTGAAATATAAACCGATCCAAGCTTTGCAATGGCACATGGCTTGCAGAAAAAAATTGCAAACAATATAATAGAAACAACAATCTTAAAAGGACCTTTCACATGTGAAGATATCTTCATTCCACGCACTCCTACGATTCCACCGGATACACCATTACGCTTTAGGGAATTGCACTTTCCAATTTTATTGTCGTTTGCAATAACCATCAACAAAGCTCAAGGAACAATCTTTACAATTGTGTGGCTTACAGCTACACACTGACTGTTTTGTTCACATGGACAATTTATGTTATGTGTTCAAGAGTCACAAAACCAGAAAATCTGGAAAAACAATCACTGTATACCCATACTAAATGTGAAATTAAACCTATAAGAAACATGCATTTTCTCATTTTGGAACTTTTTCTATTGCGCCAATTTCAGTCACAGCAACGCGTGGCAGGGTACAGTTGGTATATATATATATATATATATATATATATATATATATATATATATATATGTCGTGAAGTACGCCCAAATATCATATGTTAATTCATGCAGAATTCCTATTTATTACAGAGCCAATCTTCTATCTATTATTATATTGTACCCAATATATAGTAATGCTTTCTAATGTTTAAAAATATTACCTGAGTGCCATCAGCACGATTCGAAAAAAAACACATTTAGCTCTCCAGCGTTATTTTCTACTATTTGAGGTAAGGCTTCATGCTTATCAACATTTCACAAATTAGCCCATGTAAACATATAAATGTATATTCGCAAATGCTTAAAATGTACACATTAGTTTCAACAAATTTGACTCCTTAGCACATTTATGTGGAAAAATCCTAATAAATTAGTTTTACAGATCCGAATAGCCCATATATCAGGTTTCAAGTCTGTAGATTAAAAATCGGCAAAATAGTTTGATAAAGTCCGTTGTACACACCCAGATAAGGTCAATTACAAACACAAACCCACACAGATTTATATATATATATATATATATATATATATATATATATATATGTATATATATATGTATATATATATATATTAGATATTAAGAGGAGATTATATATATATATATATATATATCAATACCCGTTCACATACACCTTTAACGATAAAGATAGAACCCATAATTAGATAGAATCGAGCAATTGCATCGACAACGGACAACGCCAGACCTAAAGTGGGTTTCGATGTACTGCATCTCATCAGTGACGTGCTCCGACATAGGCGCGAACCCAGACTTTGGGTCTGGCGTTGTCCGTTGTCGATGTAATTGCTCGATTCTATCTAATTATGGGTTCTATCTTTATCGTTAAAGTTGCATGTGAACGGGTATTGATATATATATATATATATATATATATATATATATAATCTCCTCTTAATATCTAATATATATATTCTATCTAATATACTATATACTAGCGGTTCAGCTGAGCCTATGTTCGGGCCCTATGTACTGTTCATAACTTTGTGTGCCTATATATTTATATATATATATATATATATATATATAATTTAAAGGAGATTAGAACAATAGTCTAAAGAGCTAAGTGTATTTTAATGTAACAGTGAAATTACTAGTTTAATTAAAATACAGGAAATAGAAAGTGCTCGTTGTAATTTTGATATATAATAAGCTCGATAGTTAAATGTCCTAGAGCTAATTCAATATTAAGTAATGTGATTTACAATTTAAAATTCAAAATTTAAAAAAAAAATTTTTAATTTAAAAATCAAATTTCAATCAAATTAAAAATCAGTTTCATAAGAAGGAACAACAACAAAGTCAATTATCTGTACGATCGTTTCGGAAATCCGTGCTTTTTATTGTAGTATACATGAAGTTATGTAGAACAATTATATATAGTTTTTTGGTAAGCACGGTCTCCTCATCAGAAAATTTAGGAGGATTTTTATTGAATTTAAAAGACACCATAAATAAACCTAGCATTAAAAGTAAGGCAGATGAATCTGAAAAAATTGAAATAAAAGGTTTGGATTTAAAATTTATAAGAAAATTAATATGGGTTAGAGATAGAAATGAGTAGAAAAAATATGTATTTTTGAATTTACATAATAAATTTGATTTAAAAATATATAGAGATAGTTACCTTTTAGTTTTTCTTCCTTTTGAAATCAGGAACTGTGTTTAAAGTAGTCATTTAGATGTTTGCTATAGCTTTTTATTTTATTGAATGATGAATTTTAAAAGGGCGACGCTCGTGCAATAAATTGTTTCCGTTAGCGTATTTTTGATTTAAAGACGCTACAGTTTATATATATAGAGAGAATATTTGTTTTACAAGTTTTTAAGGGGAGATAATTGTCATGTGTTATTGGCTTTATTTATTATTTCTTTTACGGGTCTAAGGGAGGTAATTGGTCTAACTTAATTTATTAAAAAAAAACAACAAAAACAATTGTAATCTATTTTTACTAATGAGTAATTTTTAATGATTTAAGGTGGTTTATATTTATTAAATTTAAACCAACGTTTATGATTACATGTCAGAAGCTCGTGTCTTGAATTTAATAGTTTGGTTGTACTTTTTATATCTTCATATTTTAAAATTTTTAGGGTTTCTTTTGTACATAGTGCACAAAATTTGTCTCCTGGTTTATATGATTTGCAAGTCTCAATTATTTGCCATTTTAAGTTGAAAGAAATATTGCTATTTTTTAGTTGCAAAATATAGTTGGATAGAGTAGTTTGGTTTGATAGAGAGTTATTTTTAAAAGAAGGTTTGTGCGTTGAAATTCTATGTTTTATTAGGCCAGATGTGGAACCAATATATATTACCTCTTGATTATTGTGATTATTTTCCGTTAGGTCTATTGTTGGATTATTATGTGGTGGGTTGATTAGTAATTGATCGGTAGATTGGTTTAAGTTGGTGTTATTATTTAATCTGGTAGTTGAGTTATGGATGTTAATAGGTTTATTTTTGGTATGGCTTTCAAAGTTCAAATCGTTGAACTTTGAACGGTTGACAGCAAAATTACTGGAAGAAAACCGATTAAAAAGATTTTCCAACATTTTAATACACCTTATGTCAAATCCCAGTCTGTAGACTGAAAATTGACAGAGTAATTTTGTAGAGAAATGTATACAGACACACAAAGTATTACATATATATATACACATTTAATCGATAGTCTTACAGGCGACTTCATGTAAAAGGCGAGCGATGATATGCACTTACATTAAACCCACTGCATAATCACACCGATTTTTGTTCAGAAATATACTTTGTGTTCTGCAGTCCTGAACGTGCTGTCTCTGCATGTAATACATGTATCACTGTCATATCTTCAAATGTCTCTATTGCCTAATTATCAAGATGTATATACATTTTATGCATTCCATTATTAACTTGGACGATTGCGTTTGCGGATGACGTACCAGAAGTGGCAGGATAAAGATTATAATTGGGAGTTGAGGAGTTGTTAGAAACCGTGCAGACTTGCATTTGGTACGAGCTACGAAAGCCTAAAGGCAAGGCTAGACGAAAACAAGTATGTAGACACGTGGGGCAGATTCCCGGGACCCTGCTACAAATCAAATAAATTTGCGTGTATAAAATATAAATTGTTGTCCTGTAGTTCAGAATCAGCATGTAAAGAAAAGTTTCAGGTATGTCTCATTGATTTATTGTGTTTGTACATATTAAATTATCACAACGCCCAGCAGTTGAAGACAGATGTCCTCTGGATAAAAAAAGGTATGAAACTTTTTCTTCCATATGCCCCCCCGCCTAGTAATATAAACACTTTTATAACCCGCTATCAAACATATACACTTTTAACTGTATAACAAGTGGTAAGAGGAGTAAAAAAATCAGAACAACAGAGTTGATTGACCAAATAAAGAATTTCAAGTGACGAAAGACACTGTGATGGAGTCATCGGCACGTTCGCATAAGCGGAATTCTATGGGGCTTTCCAAGAATTGTTGGAACAGCAAAACAAGTACATTGCAGCCAGTGGGGATTACTTCGAAGAGGACTTGAGTTTCATGTGTGTACTATCAATAAAAGTGCCTATACGAACAAAATCTGGAAATTTATTTAAGACACCTTCTATCTTTCTTTTTCTTAATTATTTCGACATCAAAACATATTCTTAATTAAAAAATCCCTACTTTTCATGTTCTTTCTCTTTATTTTTCTGAGATTTCTGTATTTTTCCTGACAGTTAAGCGTATAAATCCTCAGTAGTAGTATCGTCAATCATTATACCCCTGTGTTGTCCTCGTAAAAACCATATACTTACTTATCTCTAGATACAAAATTACTAAAACGCCAGTGTTTCTATAAACATGATTTATTTTAAAAGAGACATTCACGAACAACGCTTTAACTTATGCAGTTAGAAAGAGAGAAAATAAAGAGAGACTTAGATTTAGCTTAGGATACTACTACACCCAGTTATACGATACACACTTGCGTCATTAGGATCTACGCTCTAAACAATAATGCAGAAAGTTGTCGCCTGACAAACCTATCATTTCTCGATTTCCGTCTAAGTTAACTCTAACCTTAAGGTGTCATTCAAACTTTTCGAGTCAATTACGACTTCCATTATGGAAAAGTAAAAAAACACAGAGATACATAGACAGATATGATGTCTTGCTACACACAGCTGTATTGTGCACATTGTCCGTGTCTTTTCTGCTTTTAATCTCGCCATCAATCGAAGATCGAACATATATCCTGGAAAGTGTCGCTTAAACCTTTCCAATAAAATATCCATTTCTTTACGTAATACTGAAAATCGATAGTGAATAATATCTACTTCGAGATTTCAATTAATCCTCTTGTTTTCAAATCCATTGGTTCCAATGTATGATGTGCTACACTTATCTGTCGTAAAAATTCGACTTTTAACAACATCTAAATATCAGATAAGATCTTCAAAAATTTCGATTTAATTCAATTTATGTTCTGGAATGTTAAAGATGAGTATTGATAATATGTATTGCATACATTATTCGAGCACATTTTTCATCTTGGATCTTATTTCTACAAAATATTGGCTTGTGTAATCTTATATCTTCTCCCATCAAGTCTTCTCCGATTCACGAATATTTATAGCGAACTGAATACAATGGATGCAACATTTTAAATGGAACGCTACGTTTAATCCAATATGATAGTTTTTTTTTTAGAAAAGATCTTTCCAGACAAGACATGAAGCCATTTGATGTAAAATGAACAATTTAACTTTAAGATCAAAACCTACACAAAAATATGTGTTACATATATTCTGACTAAAAAAATAAATGTTTTTACCCTTCGTCAGAAATATCACCCGCAGTGTGCAAGGACTAAAGCAGAAATACGAGTTTGATTGTTTTCATTTCGTCGGACATGATTAGTTAGGTGTCTTAATTATGTTCTTAAATGTGTTATTAATATCGTATGTACTGAGAATTGAACCATTTACCGCCAAGAAAATTTAATTTCGAACTAATTACAAATTATCACTTTTGTCCGTTGACTTACATATATCCTAATCCGAAACATTGTGAAAATATGACTGTAATAATCGTCATCGTCGTTGGCAGCTCGGATACGTGTATACATATTTTTTCATTAGGATTAGTTTCAGCGACGATGTATGTTTGGGTGATCCACGGAGCGCAACTACGTGTCGCACACACTTCAGATGTCACCATTCGCTGTGGCAAACACGGAATTGACATGCAAATCCAGGAAGACATCTTGCACCAGGTTACTGCTATATTATTATTTAAAGTACCACCTTGTGGACTATCTGCCAGGCGAGTGCATGTGCTCCAGTGAATTAAACGCGCCCCAAGATACCAACCGGGAAATTTGTATGATTCAGTGTGATTAATACACATAATACAAAATATCAATTAAATTTATTCTCCACAAATTGGCAATTAGAGCACGTGGAGTCTGTTAATCGAATGCCACATTAATAATGCGTGCCATAGTGTCTCTTGTTTATTTTTCCAATTGTTTAATTAAAATTCTTGAGTTCCCTTTGATTGTCAATTGGTTTGAGTGGGCCTGATAGTCATCGGTATTATTGTTAATGAATGTTCCCTCATCTACTGAGTCTCCGTACGACGCCTAAATACTTGGTTTTCATAAATATGTTGCTGTTTCAAATGAATTGGCGGCAGGCTCTAACTAAATAAATATGATGTGACGTCGTAGGAAAGGGAAGCTGTATTATGACATAAAGAAGGGGAAGCGGTGTACAGATCAAGTGTCCATCAATTGGTGACACTAGACGCCTTGAAAACGCTTTTTTATGATATCGTGTTGCACAAACACGCGATGATTGTTGGCTTTTGACTGAAAAGCGGAACGCTGTAGATAGTTTTGAAGCAAATTATTGACGTTACCCGTGATTAGGCAGGAAACGAAATAAAAACTAAAATGGCACTCAGCAGAGCGCATACTTCCGCCAGTGACCATGAACACATTTTCCTTCACTAATGTCCATCGGAAATGAATCATCAATTGTAAAGATATTTTAATTCTATCTTATTTATTTAGTATATTTAGTTTGTTTAACGGCACATCAACCCGTTAATGATGTATTTGATATTTAAGCAGAATACGATTCATTGTGTACGACCGATTGAACAAAAGTTGCTAATATAACTGTTGGAAGGGTAATACCTTTCACAGCAGTATTTATAAAAAAGAAAAGCTAAGGATCCGATTGCGTTCGAACGTGGGTTTAATAGTGACATCTTAATTTGGACAATCTTGTAACAACACAGATAACACGCTTTTCAATGAAGACTACTCTTTTTTGTAACGCATGAGTAAATACGATAGATCATAAAGTAGACGTACAATTTAACATCATTCAATATCATAAAATAAAAAAAAGAAAGCGAAAAATTATATTTCTTGTTTATTATAATCCATTTCCCTGATCTTATCGTATTCCCTTTTACAAAAATAAATATAAGATGATGGTTGCTCAGTGGTCAAGAAAATAAAACAGGGGTGCTAAGTCAGAATCTTGTCCGTTCCATCGCAACACTTCCATCTAGGATGTTGGCAACATCCACGTTGTTTTCCTTGTAAGCACCCGATGTGTCTCCAGAAAGAATTCTTAATAGAATAATATCGGAGAAACCGATGCTAAAACAGTTCACCATGATTCATTAAAAATCAATAAATATATGAATCGGTCAATGATAATGAATTAATCAATGAAAAATCAATTAATCAATGAAAACAGCCCAACAAAAATGTGTTTAGGTTGCACGTGAAAACGACCAAAATATAGCTAAAGCATCACCCTGATATTATTGTCCATATACGAGAAATCCGTAGAAAAGCTGTGTTCATGTGATTTTTAGTTTGTTTTATGCACAGATAGAGAGTAAGAAAAATTGCTTGTTGTGTACGTTGCTACCGTGAGTATAGGGGGACATTAGAGTTAAGCACCTGCTATGAAAATAATGATAGATTAGAGATAGGATCGCAAATTCTTTTCTGTGAGAAGACGTTGCAGGAAGAGCAAAATGACATCGCGCACAAAATGTCGAAGTCGGTTTTGTACCCTCAAGGCAATAAAAGGTGTTCTGAACAACCCCTTCCCATATTTCACAACAGTACGTTATCTTAGGAGCAATTAATCTCTTACACGGATAGAGGATTGTGTCGCGTATGAAACACGTTCTAGAACGGTAGAATGATCCAAACATTTTTCCGGCGAAGTTGGCAACAGATTTGATATAATTGTTCCATTTTAGAACAGGAGTGAAGGTCAGCTCCAGAAACTTGTTATCTTGAAGACTAGTCATTTATTTCAATCCATTTAATAAAAAAATATCAGGATTAGTATCAATCAAATGATAATGATATATATGTTGATATTTCAACGCTGGAATCGAGGGAAACGACCAAGTAGGCACAACAAAAAATTGACCTTAATAGGACTCGTGAAAAGATAATACAGACTTAAAAAACAAAAATACCCTGCATGAAAAAACAACATCGCGATAAGCATGAGATATTTATGGAAGTTCAATTTACATTTGGTTAATAGAAACCAATCCCCAGTAACAGACCCCGAAAACAAACTATGAGATTATCCAGATTTCGTATAAGTCATACGAGGAAAACCCTGATTATTTGCTTAAAACAGAACAACAAACAATATGTCCTATATATTAAAGTATGCATAAGCACTAGAACATCTTTTTATTGCATACATCAACTGGCGCTTATAAAGAAGCATTATACAGTAATATATGAGAAAGAAAAACTGCGCTGAATCCATACAGCCACCTACCTTGAACATTCTGTTGTCAAACCTCACATAGTTATATAGAATAAGTCAGAAAGAGTGGCAACCTTGGTTGAAGTGAGTGTTCCTAATGATGGAGGTCTGTCCAGAGTTGAAAGTTAAAAACAGACCAGATATCAAGGTCTCATGTATGATATGAAGAAGAAACTAAATCCTACCAAACTAATATTTCTGGCGAACTAAGTGCACAAGAGATACAAACAATTGCACTTACAGGAACAGTAAGGATACTAAAATGAGCTCTCGGTTGGTTTCAATAAAAAGCGGTCCAATGTTGTCAGCTGGTGTGGCTGCTCCAAACCTCGCATTACAATCTTCAAAGAAAGAAAATGCTAAAAAGCATTACACAGTAGAAGTTATGAGAAAAAATAATTTTCCAAAAGTTGAAATAGATGATGTCTTCCTTAAAACAGTGGGTTCCTATATAATACAGATTTAAAGATTAATAACTATGAAGGAAATACGTTACTAATTAGTAAAGTGATACAAATGTATATTACAAATTAAATATGAAATCTCTTCTATGATATTAACGGAAATTTTTCTGTGCGTGTAGATGTGTGTGAGTCCCTTCCTTATTGACTCCGAAACGGCTGAACGAATTTTTACGAAATTTCACACAAATGCGTACTATGTACCTGACAGTGCTCTAAGAAACGTTTTATTTTGGAATTCCTAAATAAGTATTGATGATTGATGCTTGAAATAATCAGATGAAATAAGAAGCAGATGATTTTGACTAAAGTGTACACCTAACACGTTTAGTCACAAATTAATATACGAAAGCATAAATTTATGCGTAAACTTTAAGTATTTAATTCAACAGTGCTCAATACATATGTAGAGCTAGGTTATAAAATATATATGGCGATTAAGCTACGCAGAATATTCCGCGTTTCATCCACGCTAGTATTCCCCGGCTTATGCTTAATCGCCACATATATATATATATATATATATATATATATATATATATATATATATATATATATATAGACAATAATTTTATAAAATCAACAGTAGGTTCTCTACAGTGCCATGTAGACTACACTATATTGTGGAGAAAGTTATTGCTCCCCCATGGCAAACTGCAGGTGGGTGGTCACTGAGTAGAGCAGGCAATCATTCGATTTGATTGAAGAAATAGTTGATTTCATCGATTTCGATGACAATAACACTATGGGAGGGTGAAACAGTCGTTGATTAACATTTAACCCTGCGCAACGTCTGGTCTTCCTGCTTATTTATCCACCTATCCATCTATCTATCTGCATATATATGTGTGTGTTTATGCTTGAACATTCATGCGTAAGAAATGCAACACGTTTCTATAGCAATGAAGACAACATAAAAGAAATATATAAATGACGATTGTTACTTGAAATTTCGTTATTCGTCTGATTTTTATATATTCATATTTTACAATTATACAATTATTATTGAACTAGTAAAATGTCAAATAAACAACATTCATATACTGAACAGAAACCAGAAAATAATTACATAGCTTTGATTTCGGTTTCGATTATAGCTGGTAGCATTCACGTCATTTATTTAACTATAAATAGTCTCACCAAGAATTCTCCATATGATTTGGTTTCGGTAAATATAATCAAATATTTCCCGGATAACTTATCAAACCAAAGGAGAAACAAAGTAATCATGCCTACTTCAGATTGTTACCTTCTGCCTTGGAAGAATTACGGTACACACTGGATCCTTTTACTTCCCAGCTGCCAAAAACTCTCACTTCAGGATTTACCATACAATTTAGATATGAAGTTCAATATCGTTATCTTTCTGAACCAATATATAATTTCCCTTGCTCCATGATTTAAAAACTTTTAATTATGATTTTCTATATATATTAGATTTAGCAACTTGGGTATAAAGCATTTATAATATTTGCTAATATTTTTTTCTTCTGAGGTGATGGGTACTTACTTGTACTTGTACTTGAAACGACATTCACCCTGGAAGAGTTGAGTCGGCTTCATGAAGATGCACATCTCGTACCGCTGCGGCCCAAGCCCGGCGATCGGAGGCAAGATCCCGAGTGAGCAATAGCCAGTAACGTCTCCAACGAGATAGGCCATAGATGAGCGGGCCCGAAATAAGCTCAGCGTCGGCTTTAATAGTCCCGAGCCACGTTCTTAGCTGGCCACCGACACGTTTTTTCCAGCCGGGTAGAGGACGTGGGGAGATAGCCTCGTGGATAAAGACACCTGCATCACAGCGAGAGGCATGGCCGAACCATCGAAGGCGTCGGGCCCGCAGTAGGTCAGTAATTGCCTGGAGATTGCAGCGACGCCGGACTTCTTTGTTGGCGACGAAATCCAAGGGACGGACATGGAAAATGCGGCGGAGATTGTAGTGGTCGAAAACTTCTACGCGTCGCAGATCCGCTTTCCGTATGGGCCAGGTCTCACATCCATACAAAAGTATTGAGCGAACGAGGGCCTGGTAGATTCGTATTTTTGATGTGTATATTAGGTACGAATGCGACCCCTGTGGAATTTTCACAGGCCCTTCTCGTAATAATAAATACGAAATTTGCATTAATAAAAATATCATCAGGTGATGGGTAGACATCGAAAACCTATAGGTTAACGATATATACTTATTAAAATGTATTCTTTGTCTTGCATATAATAAAAATTCTAGATTTGAAATTTAACCGTTTCACATCATAAAAGTTAAAAAACTAAATTATGATTTATTTGCTCTGTCTTGTATATTGAGCAATTTTCATTTAACTGGAATTGTCTTTATAAATTATTACAGGCAATAATATTTTGTAAGACCGATAATCACTGGATTTACATCCCAGTAGATTTACTGCATTACATTATTCTGATATATATATATATATATATATATATATATATATATATATATATATATATACAATATATATATATGTATATCATGACTTGGATGTATTAGCTTTAATCGAAACCGAAACCAAGACTTATGAAAAGAAAACTATATATATATATATATATATATATATATATATATATATATATATATATATATATATATATAGTTTTCTTTTCATAAGTCTTGGTTTCGGTTTCGATTAAAGATAATACATCCAAGTCATACAGATATTTTTTTATGTTTTGAAATTGCAATTTTATTATATAGAAAAATCGATAGAATATTTACTCTACAATAATATATACGACATCAGCAAGAATTGAAATATATTTAAGCGTACTAAACGACTAGGCTTCGCGGGACGTCCCTGCTAGCTTAGATAAATACTTTTGCAGATTTAACAAAAAAGGTACAAAACTATCAGATCGTCTCCATTTATGCTGAACATCTACAGAATGCCAACATCAATATATTAGATACGAATGCGACCCCTGTGGAATTTTTACAGGCCCTTCTCGTAATAATAAATACGAAATTTGCATTAATAAAAATATCATATTTAAGCGAATTTTACGACCAGGTAAAAGAAGTTATTGTTTACAAGTACATGTAAGTTGCTAAAAAACATAACTGTTATGACGAGTAACTAGAACATTGATATAGCTCTATATGTTTGAGGGCGAAACCGGGCATGTGGCTTCCAATGGTTTTCATTGCTTTTTTATCATTAACATCAATGACACAAATATTCCCTTTATAATTGAAATATTAAAAAGTTTCTACCCCAGACATATTCTGATCCCTTTCTTTCTGTTTGTCTCTCCTCTTCCCCCTCCTCTCTCTCTCTCCCCCTCTCTCTCTCTCTCTCTATATATATATATATATATATATATATATATATATATATATACAATACACAATATATATATATATATATATTAAAAAGTTTAACTAATTTCCAGGTAACATACATCTAAAATTACAAGTGTTTAGACACACAATTGGCGGAGGAGTTTGCTAGAGTTTGAAAAGGTAAAGTCTTTCAACTTTGACCGATTGGCAGTCAAATTTTTGCCTAAAAACTGATTAAAAACCTTTCTGCATGTCTGAATACCCTTTATATAAAATTTGAAATGATTAGACCCAAAATTTGCTAAATTGTTTGCTAAAGACCGCAAAGGTCAAGTCTTTTAACCTTTGACCTCTTGGTAGCGAAATTTTCGGCCAAACACCGATTTAAAACTTGCCGTCTATGCGAATGCACTTTATGTAAATTTTCAAATGTTTAGACCAAAAATTGGCTGAGTAATTTGTTAGAGACCGGAGAGGTCAACTTTTTAAAACTTCGGCTTTTTCTTTCTCCCCTTAACATTGTTGTTTTTGGCACACATCGAATTGAAATGTTTGATCCATGTCCTAGTAACTTATATCTAAAATTTCAAGTGTTTAGACCCAAAATTGGTGGAGGAGTTTAGTAGAGTTTTCAAGGGTCAAATCGTTTAACTTTGACGCCTTGACAGCAAAATATCTGGCCGAAAACTGATTAAAAATATTTCCCACATGTCAATAATCCTTATGTCAAATCTCGAGTCTGTAGACTGAACATTGACAAACAATTTCACTTCTCCCTTTGAGATTGGTTTAATATGTTGTTCGCTACCGTAGAATATTGCATCACATATTCCTGCAGTGGTAAGAGTCACTTGTTGAATATTCCTGCAGTAATAGCAAGTCACTTGTTATGTGTTTTGCATTAAATATACCGTTACTTCCTGGAGTATAGTTATTTCCTAGTTGATTAGAGTGGTTCGCTGAACTAGGCTTTATTTACTGAAACAGGCGGATAGACACGGCGCAGCATAAAAAAAGCAAGCAATGTGCGAATTTTCACATATAAATATTGCACTATTATTAGTTATTAACTTTATAACAAGGGTTTTGTCTGACAGAAGTGTAATTTAAGCAAGTAATCACTGAGAATATAAACCGTATCGAAACCGGGATTGGCAATGGTCATTGATCGTAGTGAGAGCACTACGCCTATAACATTGTAACTCTGTAAAAATTCGCCGTCATGTTACTATCCAATAATGCTGACCTAATAATCTTGGTGAAATGCAATAACTTATTTACTACAATATGGTCACGCATAAGTGTGACTCGATACTTTAGTCGTGTATCTAGTTGCTGGTCATGGTGCAATGCTAGTCGAAAGACCGCGCAATATAACTTATTATCTTCCCCTCTCTATCTCTTTCGCACACACATAATTATACAGGGTGGAACGATGAATTTGTCGTCCTAAAGAAAACAACACTACAGCTTTATTTTAAAACTTTATTGAAAAATAAATTCAGGTTAATTGATTATGTAGTAGAGCTGACATCTATTCAATGTAGCAGCCTTCAGCCTCAATCATCGCCTCGATACGAGCCCGGAACAAAGAGCATGCCTTTTTCACAAGCTCTGGCGGATAATGACAGCGACCAGGCTGGCTTTGGTATTCTAGGAGGCCATTTTGGTAATGTTCTCGACGTATGACCAAATGAAGTAGTCCAGCGGGTTTAAGTCGGTGGGGGTGCAGTGAGAGAAGGGTACAAAGTTATAGCACTCCTTCTGAAGTCAATCATGAGTCTCTTAGGACTTGTGGGCCGGTGCAACGTCCTGCTGCCACACCCATGGTCTGCTAGCAACCACCCGGTTGCATCAGGGGATCACCAAACTGTTCAGAACGTCCTGATACAATTTTGTGTTGACTTTCAAGCCGAGTCTGAAGATAGGTAGAATGGCATTGCCCTCACTTGAAACCACAACAAAGATGATAACTGTAGCTGGAAACTTCAAGTGTTGAACCGTCCGGATTTGCATTTTGAGGGTGCTGGCAATGGTCTGCTGTTATTACATATGTCTGTAGAGAGAATGAGTTGTACAGCAGCGCATCTCTTATTTCACTCGTTGAACATTGTGTCAGTTTCTGACATGGTAGAAGGCTCTTATCTCTCTTTGGGTTCGTACACAACTGGCTGAGTAACAGATAACTTGCAACAAAAAACTAAATCCGGTTTTCATCAAACGGAAATGGAATGCCGTCTTTTCTAGCGCGACGATTTCATCGTTCCACAATATATATATATATATATATATATATATATATATATATATAGATAGATAGATAGATAGATATACATATATATATATATATCCATTTGAAACTATTATTTCTATGGTATATGTTTTCGCCTTTTTGTATCTATATCAATCGATAGATCACATTTCTTTCTAAATGTTTTCAATCTGTTCCTTATGTGTCAAGTAATTTGCTCATAGTAATTTTTATCTTCTATCACTTATATTTGTGTTCAATACAAACATTCACACGAACGCACACACAGAAGCACACTCATATATATTATATATTTTTGTATATATTGTATATATATCTACATATACACACACACATATATATATATATATATATACAGAGAAAGAGAGAGAGAGAGAGAGAGAGAGAAAGAGAGAGAGACAGAAGTAAGAGATAAATGATATATCGATAAATAGAAATATAGGGAACTAGATTAAATCATGAAAATATATATAACAATTAAAATAACCTGCACCGACGGAATGAAACGTGAAATACTTAGTATAGTTTAATTTCCAAAAATATTTTTTTCAAAACTTACTAACACGTATTGAGGAATATTTAAGGGAATACTGAAACTTAGAAATAAGATATTAAATCTCTTTGTAACATTTCATATATTTTAATATATATTGATCAATTTAGTTTCTCTAAAGAGCCTCAATATTTTGTTTCGCTCCTAATGTAACTGTAGGTAGAGGTCGTTCTCCTATTATGTTACCTAATATCTGCTCTTCTCTTCCGATGAGAAGTATAAGGCTTCGAAATACCATGGTATAAAGAGTTGTTCTTTCTTACCCTACTCACCTAATTGATGCGTACCCTTATTTAATAAATGAATAACTTTCTGCATATTTATATATAGTTCTAAATCGTAATTTTCTTTCTTTATCGATTTCTTTATCAGCTCCAAATATTTTGTTGAGCTTTGCATTATGCTGATAAGTAAATCTCCTCTTAAAGAATTGGTCTCATTCTCTTCGTTTAACTCCCCAATATATATATATATATATATATATATATATATATATATATATATATATATATATATATATATATATATATGTGTGTGTGTGTGTGTGTGTATATATATATATATATATATATATATATATTCTGTAGAAATAAGACAGTATAACTATTTGGATTCCTGGCTGTCTATATGCACATAATTAGCCGATAATCCCTTAAACTACTGTAACACTGGAGTAAACAGGAAAAAGTAATCATACATCAAGGATGGTTTACAACGAATAAAATATTTGTTGGAATGGATTAATAACGCGTAGGGGAGTCGGCAAGTTATGCAAAATATTCATATCATCTAGCTGATATATTTGTATTAGTTTGCGCATGCGTAAAACTAATCATAGATAAAAGTTGTTTAATTTGAAAGCTTTCTTACCTTTCTGTCAGATGCCAGCGCTAAATGTTTTGGTTGAATTAGATTTCAGCTATTTGGTTTAAATTTTAGCCTACAAGTCAGGTTTTTGTTTAATCCGTACTATATATAACGTTATGACTGGAGTACTCTTATGGCTGGCGACATTATAGCTAAAAGTTGTATAATTTAAAAACTTTCTGATCTGATGATGATGATGATGATGATGATGATGATGATGATGATGATGATGATGATGAAGAAGGAAAGAAAACAGTGAGGAGAAAGGTGTTAATAAACAACGAATCTAGAAAAAAAGTTATTACGTTTTCAATCAATTTCATATTTTCAAATTGAAAATATTCAAACATATTTGCTGTAAAAAATAAAAAAATAAACATAAAATAATAAATGATATTTGCTGTACAAAATATAAAAATACAATAATATTATAAATAGTATTTGCTGTAATAAATAAACAATCTTTTACTGCAGTCAAGTGTTTTAACTGTCGCCATTGATTGTTATGAAAGTTTGAAATTTGCAAACGAAGATGGCGAATAAATGAAAAGATTAGAAAAAAAATGAGTTTACTCGGTTTGAGAATTTACTCATGATAGACTTACGAACATGTGATTTAAAGGTTAAACATGACAGACCAACAAAGATTCTTAAATGAGATTCTTTTATTCAAACTGCGCGGTTAGCGATGGAAATGCTATCATAAACATAGGCATCAAACAGCTAGCAACGGAGAAAGGCATCGATGTTGATGAGATGTAAGAACGCATTAATAAGAATGAATAAATAAAAAGAAAAACAGATAAAAATAGAAAAAAAAATCAAAGAAAAGAATGTATTTTTCCCGGCAAAATATAAATTACAGTTTATGAAAATCACGTCTTCGTTTGTGTGCAATGCGTCAGAAAAAGAAGTTTTTTTTCTTATTCAACAAAAAAGTCCAGGTTGAATTTCCCCCGGGAAATCGTCGTATTGTAGAATTGAATCAGAAATAGTAACTTCAATCAAATACTTAATCAGAAATTCATTTGCTCGACATACCATTGATTGCATATGTGGAATAACGCATAGGCAACAACTTTAGACGAGTACTTTACTATAGATTCTTCTATTACTATCACCAGCATAAAACAAAATATATCCCGGGCCTAACATGTTGAAATGAAGTCAAAATTCAACATTTTTCACCAACATAGTCTCCTTTGAGAGTAATCCACTGATTAGATGATTTGTCAGGAGAATTCGTATTACATATTTTGTATATTTGGACCCCGTAGGCTAGATTTTCAGTGGCACTATGAAACTGCAGGTATCGAAGGACGATCGAATTCATGTAAAATATTATTGAATATTTTATATTTCAATAGAGAAAGAATGTTACAATATAAATATTTAATTCAAGATAAAGCGAAATATAAAAACCAAGTACGTCTAAAGATGGTGTACTGCTGCCAAATGTGGCTGGAGCTGCTAAAAATAGCCTATCCTGCCTTGACAGAGTACAAAATAGACTTCGTGACTTAGTCGGGGATGCCCTTTTCTCTTCCCTGCAATCTCTCATCCACAGAAGAGACGTTGCGAGCCTGTCTTGTTTTATCCTTATTTCCATGGCAAGTGCTCGTCCGAGCTCCAATCTCTGTTTCCCCCTAGCCAATTTTTCACGAAAAAACATCTGAAACCACTGTTAGTAATTTTCCCCACTCTTTATCTGTGTCTAAATCAAAAAGTAGATTCCATGAACAAAGCTTGTTTCTTAGAACTGCACGCCTGTGGAACTCTGTTCCGTTTGCCTGTTTCCCACCTGACTACAACTTGGATATCTTCAAGTCCAACATAAACAAATTCCTGATGAATCGCCCCCTTAAGTAAGACACTATCAAATGTCCAATACGAACGATTATAATGATACTATCCCATTGATTACTGTGCAAGCAATAACCCTTATCTCTGAGTGGCCTCCGGCCCTTGATAAGTGATTACTTCCATGTAAAAAAAAGAACAGATTTGGAATTTATATGGTCACATATTAAAAACCACGTCAGTTTTAAGTATTCATAATAAACAGATGGCTTTGGAAATTAACTTAAAGCAAGTTTGAGTATTTACATAAAAATGTTAACAATTATAAAAGGATTCACCTTTTGATTTTGATTTAAGGGTGATGGAAACAGAAACAAAGTTATCATATACTAGCATGGGTGTCTGGCGTTGCTCGGTGTTTGTAGGTGTATGCTGAGAAAAAACCCAAATAAAACAAAAACGGTAATTTTTTTTAAACTTTGACCCCTATTATGACCGCTTAAAATTTATTGTTTTGGTCTCAAATCAAGTTATTAAGTTAGATCCATGTACAAGGAACCTTTATCTAAAATTTAAAGTGTTTGGACCCAAAATTGTCGGAGGAGTTTGGTAGAGTTCTTAAAGGTCAAATCGTTGAACTTTGACCGATTAACAGGCAAATTTCTGACCGAAAACCGATCACATCGATTGTCATAAATCTCAGTACCCTGTATATCAAATATCGAGTATAGACATAAAATTGACAGAGTTATTGCGTAGGGAAATGTACACACACACACACACACACACACACACGCACGTTCAATTTTATAGATATACTAGCAATGGGTACCCGGCGTTGCCCGGGTGTTTGGAGGTGTATGCTGACAAAAAAAAAAACGGTAATTTATTTAAAATTTGACCCATATTATGACCCCTTATATTTATTGTTTTGGGCTCAAATCAAGTTATTAAGTTAGATCTATTTCCACGGAAACAATATCTAAAATGTCAAGACCCAAACTTGTCAGAGGAGTTTGGTAGAGTTCTAAAAGGTAAAATCGTTGAACTTTGACCCCTTAACACCCAAATTTCTGACCGAAAACCAACAACCTCGATTTTCCCAAATCTCAGTACCCTGTATATCTACTTTCGAATCTGTAGACTAAAAATTGACAGAGTTATTGCGTAGGGAAATGTACACAGACACACACACAGACACAGACAGACAGACACGTTCACTTTTATAGATATATAGATAGATTCACGTAAAAAAATCGGGATGTTAATCAGTTAGCTTACTGATAATCGGCTCGTCAATCGGTGGTCAATTGTTAATCCATGAGGGTATATCGAGGGACACAGCAAGGTGTAGAAACAAAGAGAGTTTGAAAACTCGAAGATGCGGAACTTCAAAGAAATAAAGTTATATGATATGAAATACTAGCTTGGGTGCCCGGCGTTGGCCGGGTATTTGGAGATGTATGTTAAGCAAAAAAAAAAAAAAAAAAAAAAAAAAAAAAGCGGTCAATTTTTTTAAATTTTGACCCCTATTATGACCCCTAAAAATTATTATTTTGGGCTCAAATCAAGTTATTTAATTAGATCCATACCCAAGGAACATATATCTAAAATTTACTGAAAAAAGACCAAACGTTGATTAACATATAAGTAATTTTCTATCGCTTTGGAATATCATTTCAATAACTTTCCCCATCATATATCTATACATACATACACACATACATACATACTTAATATGCATATGCATAAAGAAAGGAGTGTGAGAAAGAGAGAGAGAGAGAGAGAGAGTAAAGAGAGCGAGATAATAAAAAAGAACAAACCAAGTCATATCAACGTTTTCTCTTTATTGTATGACTTCTTACGAGAAAGACGAAACGTTAATGGACATGTGACTTAGTTTAATTCAATTTTTTCTCTCTCGTCGGAATACTATCATACCCCCCCCCATTTTTCTATAAATTTTTTTTTCGATAGGATACTCAAATAAGAAATATTAACACATATTAAAAGAAGTTTCAAAGAAAGGCGTTCTTCTCATTAGGGGGTATATATATATATATATTAGAAAATGAATATTATTGCAAAATTATGAATTCACTGGTTCTTGTATAAAGTAAAACAGCATTATCTGAAAACTATTCATAAACGCAAAAAAGTTTAAGTGCAAACAGTGCATGTAAATTCATGTAAAGTATAATTTATAGTCTTAAATTGTGTTCCTCTATGGCAAGCTTTGTTTCCTATCTTGATTGTATTGAGCTTTTCCTTTGGTAGGTATAACTATATATATATATATATATATATATATATATATATATATATATATATGTGTGTGTGTGTGTGTGTGTGTGTGAGTGTGTATGTATGTATTTGATTTTCAGAATGTGAGAGATTATATATAATAAATTACACAGCCAAACAACGTCGCAACCCACAAGAGCAATGACAGTCAACGAAGTCCAAGACTCGAATTTCGCTTTCCTTTGGGCTCATCAGTTAGGCACATCCGAATACTGGGTTCGGATGTGTCTTACTGATGAGTCTAAATCAGGGCAAACCCGAGTCTTGGACTTCCGGTTTGTTGACTGTCATTGCTCTTGTGGGTTGCGACGTTGTTTGGCTGTGGAATTTATTATTTGTATATATATATATATATATATATATATATATATATATATATATATATATATATATATATTCGCTTTAAGTTTACAGAAGTATTTGGTTTGTAAACTGAATTTTAATTCTTGTATATACATATATAAATATATATATATATATAGTGGTATGTATATCATATTTGAGTGTATGTATATATATATATATATATATATATATATATATATATATATATATGTTTAGAAGATAATTAAGGCTTGACTGATCTGGTTGACACTATGTGAGTACTTCTGTCGGCCCATATGTTCATGTGTATTAAAGATACAGAGAGGTTTTAAGAGAAGGAGAGAAAAAGAGATAGTCTATATGTGTTACCACATTTGTTTACTTATCACAGCTTGAAGTTGAAATTAAAGATGGCCGGCCATTTTGTGACGCCAAGTTGACCCCATTATTTGACCTGTTGACACATTGCATCTTCTCGGCGTCTATGACCGGCAGGGTAGGGCTTAAGCATGTCAGGTACAGGGAAGACGCTTTCAACTTAGTTTGATAACGCAATTGTGAAGTAAGTTGTGCGCCAGAACACAAAATACATTTACATGTTTTTTTTTTGTCATTTTCAACCACATCTATTTCGGCCTCAACAAAACAGGTAGATACTGTGACGTGGAAAATTGAGGTGTGATTTTTGCTTTCCTTGCTCCGTATAATTTCGATTTTATCTTAGAGCATGTCTCGTTAGCCGTCGTTGATGAATATCAACTCGAAAACCGTTAAACTACTTATCATTTGCAACAAGAGATTATCAGGGTTAATTTTATTTGTTCTTAGTATAATTTGAAGCTTATTCAGAATAGAGCAAAATAATTTTCATAACTCCCTCCTTGCTGCCCTAAAATATTGATATTGTTATGTAATTGGCTGCGTGTCTCAACATATGTATATGAGCACGAGTGTGTGCATCTATTCGAAAGGTCTTTTGTATGTGCGTGTGTTTAAATATACGTACATAATTATATTCGAGGTATATGCATAAAATTACAAAGGTTCAAATTTGAAATGTCAACTATCTTGCTAGATATTAAAAAGAAAGTTTGCTATATACCGAGCAACGTGGCACACTAGTCGTCGGTGTCAAAAAAACAACAAAACACAAAAATAAATCCCACTATTATTCTTACTTAAAACCAAACTCCCGAACGATAAATGTTACTAATTTTTATTTTCTTATTTTGTTTTACTTTTTCTTTATTTCGTGCTATCTACTCGCTTATAACTGTTTCTTTCCAGATTTCCGTCTCTCGAGTCAGAGAAAATGTGGAACTGTTTGTTAGCATTTATTAACTTTGGAAAAACAAGTTTGTATGTTTTGAAATAAGTCTTATAAAAGAAATCAAAATTTATACTTAAAATTAAATGTAAGGAAAAACCTGCTGGCCGACCCTAGAAAAGAACACATATGGCCTTTAAAGCACCTCGTATTTTATTACAAATTTGGAATAGATTGACATCTTGGTCCTCCAAAATTCATTCCACTTGGAGACACTGGTCTACTACGTAGCCCCATTCATGGCTCGCTTTAAAACTAGCTTTTCCACACTGCGTTAGATACTTATATTTTCTCTATCGTTCTCTCTCAAGACATTATCGATTATATTGACAGTAAGGATGCAGCATTCTCCTTATATAGGTGTGCCTAAATATACGTGGTTAGTGACTTTAATGCCCACTATAAGAATTAGCTAATTTTCTCAAGTTACACAGATGCAACTGAACGCTCACCTTATAGCTTCTTCTATAGCCTTTTCCCTGACACACACAGTCATGTTCCTAAACCGCCATCAGAGAATGAACTCGCAGAAGATAGGAATTCGCGATTTCTGTAAATTTATAATAATGTAGTAAATAAAGAACACTTAGTAATCCCCTCACTAGCGTGGCAACCGAAATAGCGCAACTGTTTGATCGGTGATTCGCTTCCAACACCACCCTGGAGCTAACAAACAAATCCTTCCAAGATTTCCCTATGCTGACGGAAGCCACAATTATAACGCAAAATCATGTCCAAGATATCATGAAAAATTTAGACACCTCCAAGGGATGTGGGCCTGATGTCGTCCCCTCTATACTAATTAAGAAATGCTCAGCTGAGCTAGCCTCTTTACTTTTCAAGCTCTACAACAAATGCTTTGTTGAATTCTTCTTTCCTACTAGCTGGAAGATAGCCTCTGTAGTACCAGTCAAATAACTCTGGCAAAAGAACTGACCTCTCAATTATAATCCTATCAGTCTACCCCCTCTCTTCGCAAAAAATCCTTGAGACACTAATCAATCACACACTAGTTCACCACCTTGCAAAAGCTAATCTTTCTGACAAACAGTACGGATTTAGAAAATGTCGTTCTACTGCAGATATTTTAACAGTCATCTCTGAACGTATATACCATGTACTGGATAAGGCGGATGAAGCCAGTACTCTAGCCCTCAATAAATCCAAGGCCCTTGACAAAGTGTAGCTTTAAGGGCCATTAATGAAAATTAAATGATACAGTATAACTATAATTGGAAGCCCATCCAAATTCACATATAGGAAACTACCTGCTTCTCGCAGTGACTAAATTCACAATATATTGTAGTCTACATTGCACTGTAGGTGACCTACTGTTGATTTTATAAAATTCTCTTAAAATAATATCATGTATTAACGTTTAAAATGCAAAAGTCAAGTATCATACTCTAAAAGGAACAAGGCCGATAGCCATTAATCGCGTGCTCTCGCGTAATAGATTAATGCGTGAATGTAGGATTGACATGAAATTCTTAAAGATAAACTAAAATGACCGAAAAATTGGCTGAAATTACTTAAATAAATAAAAAGTAAATGACTTAGAATGACTTTAATGAACGTAAGGATGGATGGAATGACCTTAAGAATGACTTGAATGTTTAAAAATAACTGGACTCCTTCAAAAAGAACTTGAATGATCTGGAGAATGACTTGAATGGTTTTGAGACTGACTGGTTGTAAAATGGGTGATCATTTTACATTAAATTAATAGTGAAAAGTGATCCCCCACTTTATACCACAAAGTTACAAACATAAGTACAGCATGTAGTAAGAACATATACTACACTTTGATCTTGGCCAAAAAGCCAAGAAAAGGGTATTTATTTGCTCCCCCGCCGAGCAAATTAGGCACAAGGCCGATTTTTAATGTGAGGAGTGAAGCGGAAATGGGGACCAGCTCCCCGGGGAGTAAGGGAGCTGGATAGTGACAATTGGTATGAAGAGTTGCCCCTACATTGAGCAAGGTCTTATATGTGGAGTTGGTATTTATTTGATCTCCCACGAGCAAATTAGGCACAAGGCCGATTTTTAATGTGAGGAGTTAAGGGGAAATGGGGACCAACTCCCTGGGGAGTAGGGGAGCTGGATAGTAACAATTGGTATAAAGGGTTGGTATTATATGCTCACCCACCAAGTGAAGGGGAAATGGGGACCAACTCCCTGCGGAGTAGGGGAGCTGGATAGTGACAATTGGTATAAAGGGTTGGTATTATATGCTCACCCACCAAGTGAAGGGGAAATGGGGACCAACTCCCTGCGGAGTAGGGGAGCTGGATAGTAACAATTGGTATGAAGAGTTGCCCCTACATTGACCAAGGTCTTATATGTTGGGTTGCCCTCACATATGGTCTTTGCTTGTAGTATCTGCCGGAACAGATCGTACACTTTGATCTTGGCCCAAAGGCCAATAAAAACTTAACCTTTGATCTTAACCAAAAAGGTCAATCACAAAAGTGCTATGGACAGACCGACCGACCGACCGACAGAGTGACTTATAGAGTCGCTTGTACGCGACTAAAAATTATTTCGAACGCACTCTTGCGATATCAAAGAAACTACTGTTGAATTTATATGCCTGCCATTACTGGTTGTGCGATTATAATTGCTTTTTTTATTTATTTTAAAATGAGAAAGTCAATTATCGTTGTGAAAGTTTGCTTTAAACAGAAACATTCATTTCAAACGCGCCACCGTCAGATTATAAGACCTACCGTTGATTTTATATGTTGGGCCTTTCGGCTTGTGTTATAATAAAACCTCTCAAAAGCACTTGTGATGTTAGGCTGTGTAAGATGTTAAATTTGGGAACAATCACCTGTGCATCCTTGCATCGGATTGTTTCGATTACTGATTATCGATTTCTTACCGAAAACATTATAACGCAAAACCCATCTAAGAACACTGCCAGGTACATACAGGACCTTCACATGAAATTCCATAAAAATAGATCGTTCCGTTTTCGAGTTAAAAGTGAACGAACTCACAGACACAGCCTCACAAAGTTCTTTATATATATATATATATATATATATATATATATATATATATATATAGTAACAATTGTATCAGCCCCATTAAGAACTTGGTTCTTGTTATTGAGAACTCTAAGTTGAAATTGAATCTTGCATGCACATATCATGATATTATAATCAGAATATAACTCCCGCCGTTTAAACATTTACAGTTTGTATAATCGTTAATTTCAATCGTATTTCTCGTAATGAACGTCGGTTTTGTGTTTTTTTCCCCTTGCTAATAGAATCAGGGATAGTTTAGTGGCCGGGTTCAAATCTCTCAACCGGCTGTAATTGTAACTCCCTGCACTGATAATTCCCGAAAGGATGAAATACAGGTGTCTGCAGGTACTAAAAAAATAATAATAAAATCCGTATTAGAAAGCAATGCATAATTAGGAAAGTAAACAGAAATTTATATTTCTTTGAAATTTATTAATATATTTCGAAGTCAAACTTCATCCTCGTATTTCTTTCTTTTTTCTTTGTTTTGCCATGTTGTTGTTGTTGGAGCAGAGAATCAGTAAGTAGTAGTCCGTTTGTTGTTTTTGACGGTAGTATTTTCAAATTTCGGAACCGTGTGTTGATCATACGGTATTCACCTTAGGAGTGTGTATTTCTTGATAGCAGCGTTAATTGAGTTTGAATAAAATAAAAATACGTATTTGATACGTTTGAAGCCAAAACAACGCAGTATTACAAAAATAAACACATATTTATTTTTGTTAAAATTTATAAATATACTTGCACGGATACCCAGCGTTGCCAGGGTTGACATGAAGTTCGGTTTGGGCACATCTGCTATACTTAGGATACTGAGCAGGTTTTCATTATTATATGTCAACTCCATCGCTACCACAACAAACATTTCAAAAATAAAAGAACGGATGAAAACACGAAAATGTAATCGCACCCCCAAAAAGAGGAAATACATGACAAAGTCTCCACTAGATATGTTGGCAGAAGAGATACGAAAAGAAACTAGCTTAAGCGAATTTCTTTAATGCTGCCTCAGTCTAGGAAGATCTGTTTTCTTGCAAGAAAAACAAACTGTAAATAATTCAGTTTCAAAATACAAAAGTAGAAATTGTATAAACCGAAAAACACGTTATCATGTTATAAAAATCATGAGTTATGACTTATTGTGTTATTTAAAGAAAAACAAAGTTAGCAGTTACGATGTCAATAAAATGTGAAGAAGAAACTGTTAAAAATATGTAAATAAAAGTTTTTGTTTTTGTTTTAAATAAAGAATCGTAGTTAAATTGAATTATTTGTTTATTTTAAAATAAAAAAAAATCAACTGGACCACGACGTTAATCGCGAAATCACGTTGGAAATTATTTTATTTAAACTCATTCCTAAATTAATGCTTGAAAGTTTGTGTGAATTGTTTTTTGTTTTAATATCCACTGAAAAACAAAACAAAACGAAACAAAACAAAAAAAACAAAACAAAAAACAACAAAAAAGTTGGTGCCCAGGGGAAATAAGTCAAACCGATTACTTAAAAATCGATTTTGGTAAAAATGAATAAAATTAAATACGTTATTAATATAAATCAAATTAAAATAACCAACTTAAATAGAACAGGTAAAACAATTCTTCACTATAAACAATAAGTAACATACCGCTGTTTAATAAAAGCGATTTTTCTTTAATGTGATATGCAAATGAGGTTACCTTTTAATCGTATATTTTGCAAGAATCATGCTATATATAGAAATGGATGAAATGATGAAGTAATGGACCTTTTGAATATATTAATCACAGTGTGAACAAACAAACAGACAGGAGTATACATATATATAGAGATTTCGAAGTAAAACTTCATATTTACTATTTCTTTCTGTTTTTGCCATTTTGTTGTTGGAGCAAAGAAGCAGTAAGCAGAAAAAAAAACGACTACGAATGAAGTTTGACTTAGAAATATATTTATAATTTAAAAAAAAAATAAATATCTTTTTATTTTCGTAATAATGCGTTGTTTTGGCTTCAGGCGTATCTAATTTATTTTATTCAAACTCAATCAACGCTTCTATCATGGAACACGCACACCTGCCACACACAAACAACTATATATATGTGTATATATATATATGTATATATATATATATATATATATATATATATACTTATTAAAAGTAACGGGAATATCCTTTGTTGTTATACCTTTTTATTATTTTGTTTGATTTTTCTTATCTTTTTCATATTAAAATTTTAAAAGAGACATCCATAGCTGTGAGGAACCTTTAAAAGCTTACATGAAACACCATTGACTGCGAGACCCAAGGAACAAATAGGTTGAAACAGGTCATTATATGTAGGCAGATACGCAGTGATAGAGGCTACCTTCCCATATGTCTTGTCTAGTGTATTTACTTGTTTGGGTCTATCACCATGGTTTTTTTTTTGTTGCGGGGGCGGTGTGAGTGTGTTTGTCGGTGTTTTCCATTTTTCCCCTTATTTCTAAACAAGATCTATTAAGATGTTTTAAGGATGACCTTTCGGTTATTGCCTGGGGGTATCAAATGATGAATAAATAAGCCGTATGATTGATAACTAGATCAAAAAGAAGTATTTTATTTATTTATTTTTTATTTTCAATTTTAGATTAAGTTTTATAACATTCTAATGTCTTAATATCTATTTTTATATTTATACTAGCAGATCAATCCGGCTTTGCTCGGGCCCTATGTACTGTTCATAACTTTACGGGCATATATATAAATATATATATATATATATATAATTTAAAGGAGATTAGAATAATAGTCTAAAGAGCTAAGTGTATTTTAATGTAATAGTGAAATTACTAGTTTAATTAAAATACAGGAAATGCTCGTTGTAATTTAGATATATAATAAGCTCGATAGTTAAATGTCCTAGAGCTAATTCAATATTAAGTAATGTGATTTATAATTTAAAAGTTTTAAAATTTTTAAAATTTAAAAATCAAAATTTAATTAAATTAAAAATCAGTTTCATAAGAAGGAAAGTTGACTTTGTTGTTGTTCCTTCTTATGAAACTGATTTTTAATTTAATTAAATTTTGATTTTTAAATTTTAAAAATTTTAAAACTTTTAAATTATAAATCACATTACTTAATATATATATATATATATATATATATATATATATATATATATATATTAAAAAAGTTTGACTAATTTCCAGGAAAGCTACATCTAACATTTCAAGACTTTAGACCCAAAATTGGCGGAGATATTTGGTAGAGTCTGCAAAGGACAAATCTTTCAACTTTGACCTCTTGGCAGTAAAATTTTCGCCCCAAAACTGATTAAAAAGCTTGCTGCATGTCTGAATACACTTTATCTATAATTTCAAATGTTTAGATTAAAAATTGGCTGAGTAATTTGGTAGAGGCAACAGTGGTCAAATCTTTTTAACTTTGACCCGAATTTTGATCATTTATATCTTTTGGCTCATATCAAATTTAGAAATTTGATACATGGCCAAGTAATCTACATCTAAAAATTCTAGTTTTTAGATCCAAAATAAACGTAGGAGTTTGGTAAAGTTTTTTAAGGTCAAATCGTTGAACATTGATCCATTGACAGCCAAACTTCCGTCCGAAAACTCATAAAAAAGATTTCCCCAAATCTCAATACCCTTTATGTCAAATCTCGAGTGTGTAGACTGAAAAATTGACAGAGTAGTTTGGTATTGAAATGTACGCACACAGACACACACAGAGACTTTCCTTTTTATACATATACTAGCAGTTCAGCCCGGCCTTGCCCAGTCCCTATGTACTGTTCATAACTGGTCCTACATGTGAATATACTTTATGTAAGATTTTAAATGTTTTGACAAAAAATTATCCGAGTATTTTCGTAGCGACAGCACAGGTAATTTTTTTTAAAAATTGACCACAATTTTCACCTTGTAATATTTATTACTTTGGTCTCAAATCAGAATAAAAAGTTTTATCTATCTTTCCGTTTCCTACATCTAAATTTTCAAGTCTTTAGATCCAAAATTCGCGGAGAAATTTCGTAGAATCTACAAAAGTCAACTTTTTCAATTTTAACCTTTGGCAGCTAAATTTTCGTCCCAAACCTGATTAAAATGCTTGCCGCATGCCCGAGTTCCCGTTATGTATAAATTTCAAATGGTTTGACTCAAAATTGGATGAGTAATTTGCTGGATACCGCAAAGGTCAACTCTGTTGACAGCTTAAATTTTCGACTCAAACCGATTAAAAAGCTAGCAATATTCCTGAATACCTTTATGTAAAAGTTTAAATGTTTTGACTAAAAATTGGCTGGGTAATTTGGTAGAGACCGCAGAAGTCAAATTCTTCTTGACTTTGACTCCAGTTTTTACCCCTTAACATTTGTGTTTGGGGGGGGGGGCTCAAATCAAATTAAAAGTTTGATCCATGTCCAAGTTACCTACATTTAAAATTTCAAGTGTTTCGGCCCAAAATTGGCGGAGGAGTTTGGTAGAGTCTTCAAAGGTCAAATCGTTGAACTTTAACCCTTCGACAGTTAAATTACTGGCCTAAAATCGATTAAAAATGGTGTTCCCAAATCTAAATACAACTTATGTACAAATCATGAGTCTCTAGACTGAAAATTGACAGAATCATTAGGCAGACAGGCATTTTCACTTTTATGGATGTATAGATTGATAGATATATATTTTTAATTAGTATACTTTAATTTTTTATTATATTTGATGATTTAAAAATGATTAATTAACTTAATTTAATTTTTTTATATTTCAGAACTTTTAAGAATTTGTTATATCTTGAACGTTTTTGAAGCTTTTTAGGTTTTTGATTTTTTAGTTTGAAAAGTTATTTACGATCTAGACTTTTCTTTTTAGATTATTTTTTTAATATCGTTATTGTTGAGGTTTATGGTCAGTCACACATATACATAGGATAACATTACTGGAGTTTATAATGTAAAAACAATCAAAAGTCTATTGTTACTATTTATTTTCCTGTAAATTTTTTAAATATTAAATTTATTCATTAGTATATATATATATATATATATATGTAAATTAATTAGATATATACCTTTTAATATGGTGTTATTACTTGTCTAATCGATTTTCTATTAATTAATTGGCTGACATGAACATCCCATTAATGACTAATTTAAAACAAACATTTTGTTTGTTTCAGCAGAGGCCTACTTCTGCGATAAATAGCGGCATCAAAATTGATCAATAAGCAAAAATTATCCTTTTCCGGTGTAATAAGTTTTTAGATGAATAAATTTTGCAATGTAAAATTTATATATCTTTTATTTTTTTATGCTGTTTTTATAGACAATTCACGGTTTATATTGATTTTACTTTTTTTTTCATTTTTCTAACCAGTAATTTCAAATGTCGTGAAGGAAACCTACTAAATTAATCAATTAAAGTAAAAAGGAAATATGATTCTATCCAGTTCCGAAAATATTAAAAAATAATAAAATAGGGTGGAACTACAAAAGAAAAAATTGAACGAGAACGGTAAATATCATAAAGTTCCATGCAGCATTCGAGAGAACATTTCCAGAGAGACAGATATAATCAAAAGCTGAAAACAGTTCAACATAAAAATACAGAGGTTGCCCTCATGTGTTTCGGTTTTAAAAAAGACGATACCAATATGTTTTTTCGATCTCTTGTAAAACACACACACAGACACCCCGTATTGTATATATATATATATATATATATATATATATATATATATATATATATATATATATGTGTGTACTAGCTGGACACCCGGCGTTGCTCAGTCGTACAGTACGCCTAACATGATATTTTATTTAATGCACATGGCGTATGAATTATTATACAATCAATCCTGTATTTATAATATATTACGAGAAATATTTTATCGGTTAATTATGTCATAAAAATAATAAAAGAAAAAATAATTATGACAATGTCGTTCACCAAATTACGTCTATGTTTATTTACAATATCACGTCAGCTGATATATGGGATTTATGTTGAATGACCTGGAAAAAGTCACATCTGATTAATGTTCAGTTTTAAAATATGCAAACGAAGAAATGATTTGCGGCGATTTTCAATGGTGCCTGCTTTTTATCGTAAATTGGACCCATTAATAAGAACAAATAAGAATGAAATGTTGAATTATACCCTGGCTTACACAGAGGGTCATTCGATCTGTAGTCGAATGCAATACAACTCCAGATTATAATAAATCTATCTGTTTTGTTTTAATAATTTGCTGAGATTTTATTATCTCGCTTGCCGGTGTAACTTAAAATATTCCCCTGTAAAATTATTCTTATCTATCTAAAACAGAGAAAATACTATTTTTAAGATCAGATTTTTTCGATTTCCGATCTTGTCATATGGAATTCTGTAAAAATCATATCTAAGAACACTGCTAGGCATATAAATGACCTTTGTGTGAAATTTACAAAACATAGGCTCAGCCGTTTCGGAACCCATAAGGGAGGAACACACACAAAGTGACTTATATATATATATATATATATATATATATTGACTTATATATATATATATATTGACTTATATATATATATATATATATATATATATATATATATATATATATATATATATATATGAGAGGTTTCTTAAGTGAAAATATCTGATGTGACATCTTTGTGAGAATAATATAAATTATATTTGTTATGTAAAAACTTTGAAACGAAATTTTATGAGTTAAGATGTGAACAGTGACAAAATGATCAAATTATGAAGCTAAACTTGTTACAATGAACAATGTTTGTTGTGAAGCCATTCGTATATCCGTTTACTTTTACATGTAACACTCAGTACAAATTAGATTTCCCGACTAAAATATTGAATTATATGTTGTATATCTCAGACATACATCATATATTGGATATATGGGAATGTACTTGTCAAAGAGTGAAAGAGAGAGAATTAGAGAGAGATAAACAGGAATATCGAAACATTATCCCATGCACGAGCTAAATGTTACTTTATAGAAGAAACAAAGGGGCTATTCGCCTAAAATTCAGTCCATTCGTAAAAGGCAACGTTAGCAGCTCACCAGGCTTTTTATTTTAAAATGCTGTATAAACAGTGTATGGCCTCTCGGTGAATTTGCACTTGCAAGCAAATAATGAGGCTAACATTTCTACATTTGCAATATAATTAAATCAATACAAATAAAATTTATGAAAACAAAAACCTGTGCGACCGAGTAACAAAGGCCGATTAATCGTTAATCAGTAATCGGTAAATTTACTTGTCGTTGCAGCCTTAATAATGCACTAAGACAATTTCATATTTATACAATACGCAAAAACATGATATCGTAATTTATGCAGAGTGCGTACGAATTATTGATTATTATACATTACGAATAATTTGCCTGGTGGACTAATTTGCACAAAAATAATTAAGAAAATTACAATGTAGTTCATCTCTGTTTCAAACAATATAATGTCAGCTGGTATTTGAGCTTAACGAATAATGCCCTGGAAAAGTCACTTTTGATTAATGTTTAGTTTTAAAATATACGAACAAAGAAATGATTTGCGGTGATTTTAAATCATATCTCTTCTTTTTATCGTAAATTGAAATCATTAATCAGAAAAAATTAAAATAAAATGGTGCGGTATACACGGGCTTAAACAGGGGACTCTTCCGCTTTGTAGTCGAAGGCTCTACCACTAAGCTATGTCCAGATTACAATAAATCTGTTTTTAAGACGAAAAGTCTACCATAATTTTTTCACTTAGTTATATGCTATAATGATACTGATTCGCTAAATAGAAAATTTCAGTTAAAATTAACAAAATATATGGAAAAATCGAGTTCTTTCCTACTTTGACACTTGGCCCCCCTTTTTTTGCTCATGAGTGTATATATGTTTCTTTCGTTATATTTATATGTATATAAGGACACACCCGTGTGTTTGTGTGTGTGTGTACATATATATATATATATATATATATATATATATATATATATATATATATATATATATATATATATATATAACTACACCGTTATTTATGCGTAAACTTTAAGTATTTACTTCAAAAATGCTCAATACGTAGGTAGAGCTAGTTAGTTAGTTATAAAATATATATGGCGATTAAGCTACACGGAATATTCCGCGTTTCATCCACTCTAGGCATAAGCCTGAAGAATCCTAGAGTGGATGAAACGCGGAATATTCAGTGTAGCTTAATCGCAATATATATTTTACAACTAACTAACTAACTAACTATCTATCTATATATATATATATATATATATATATATATATATATATATATATATATATATATATATACAGGTTGTCCACAAAGTCTGACTACATTATGTAGCCAGACTTTGTGGAAGCATCCTGTAGATAATGTAGCCAGACTTTGTGGGCACCCTGTATATATATATATATATATATATATATATATATATATATATATATATATATATATATATATATATATATATATATACAGGGTGCCCACAAAGTCTGGCTACATTATCTACAGGATGCTTCCACAAAGTCTGGCTACATAATGTAGTCAGACTTTGTGGACAACCTGTATATATATATATATATATATATATATATATATATATATATATATATATATATATATAGATAGTTAGTTAGTTAGTTAGTTATAAAATATATATTGCGATTAAGCTACACTGAATATTCCGCGTTTCATCCACTCTAGGATTCTTCAGGCTTATGCCTAGAGTGGATGAAACGCGGAATATTCCGTGTAGCTTAATCGCCATATATATTTTATAACTAACTAACTAGCTCTACCTACGTATTGAGCATTTTTGAAGTAAATACTTAAAGTTTACGCATAAATAACGGTGTAGTTATATATATATATATATATATATATATATATGTTCGTCCGTCCACGGAAGAAACTATCAAATAAACATATCTAAGACCACTGCCAGACATATAAATAAGCTTTTTATGAAACTTACAAAAGATACTCTCAGCCTTTTCGATACATATAAGGAAAGAACTCTCATATACTTAAAGTGACTTCTACATAAAAGTAGAAATAAAGATAGAGATTATAGCGCTGCATTTGTCAGATAAAAAACAAACAAACTTGAAACATTAAATTACCTCAAACAAGCAAACTTTTGCATTGAGTAAAAACAGACGCACAATCTCCATTATAATAATATGCTGTTAGTAGAGAAGAGTACATTTCAATGTAGTACTAATACAAATACTAGTGAAAAACATGAGATTTACGTTGCCGCATGTACAAATAGTCATGTGCTTTTGTGTAAGTGACCCATGCACGAAAAGAGCCACACCTTCGAACGCACGTGTCGATAGGTTAAATCTGTTTCTGTGTTCCGCGATTCCAGTCGGAAGGTCCACCTATTTACTTTTATGTATTTAGAAATACGGGCGAACATTTGGTGTAAACAGAAGTGCGGACGTTCGTATGTTTGTACAGGTTGGTGTAAAACGTTTGTTTAAGGTATTAGCTCAATTGTTGAAATAATGACGACCTATACACATGCCTATGTATGTATATCAGTGCTAAATCAGTTCATACCCACTTGTTCACATGTGTGCATCTATCTATATGTAGTATCTTAGATTATGCGCATCAATAAATCGCTCTGCATATAGATATAGAGATATATACAGTCATCCCTAGAGGGAAATTTTCGTTGTATCACATGTCTTCAGGCTCGGAATTTATTGAGAGGTACGTTGCTTTCTAATGTTAATAAGCACTAGATACGATGTCTACCTTTTATAAAAATAAGGTTAGAACTCGTGCATCACGCACGCACACACACACACACATATATATACACGCACGCATATGTATATGTATCTGCATATATATGCACATATATATATATATGTGTAGTGACACAGATTGAGAGAGATAGGGTTAGGGCTAGGGTTAGTGTTACATGATAAAAGGGTTGTCCCCTTTTCATGCAAGTAAAAAAATAAGGAATTAGTTAAATGTAAATATGAAATAGGATAGTCAAGGATTCCAACTTGCGAAGCGAGATTTGGAATTGAAAATTCCAATCATAAGTTAAAATAAATACAGAATGTTATTGAAATAAGGAATTGCAATTGTTTAGCTTACATATCTGTATATGGAAAAGGAATATAATAATACCATTTGTTTCTGTTAAGGAATTTAATCGTCAATTGAAATTGTAAACATATTTTGTAAAAATGTTATTTGAAAAATAGGTTACTGAACTCGGGGTCATGTAATGTTTGGCAACGTGACGCATGTCATCCAACGTACTTTATGAGCACATATGTAATCATGTGATGAGTTCTCAATATAGGTCGAGTTTTTAGATGCAGTCTTGGAGTCTGGGAGAAGAGTCGGAGAGGAGCAGAGAGGTTCAGACTGATACTCCATTAGAATCAAGACACCCTCTAGAAGTGAGAGTGTTTTATAAATAACCATGTAAAGAAACTTTGAAGTCCTCAAGCGAAATCATGGACCGGTCATGAAATAAAGGACGTCATGATCTTTGTGTATCTGCATCTTCTGTGTTCATCATTACAACGAGAAAGGTAACGTGTTTATATTATATGCACAACTGTCAAAACGTAAATGTCAAACGCATTATCTCTCGGTCTATCTATCAAAATATTCATAAATCTCCTCTCATTGAATTGGTTCTCTTGTAGCAACATGTGCACTGTCTATTACATATATATATACAGAACTGTCTCTCTCTTTATATGTACTCTGTCTCTATATCTCACCAATGTCTTCATCTTTTAAAACATGAACATTTTAAGACATATGAACACTCAGTACATGAACACACCTAAGACGAACAACAACAATACAGAATATACGTCATCTTAATAATAACCCAATACAAAAATATATACGCATACTTGCTAACCCACCACGTAACAGCGAGGGTAAATAAAAAGGGACATATTTCATGAGCAAACGTAATCTAGGTCAGTATTGTTTGACTTATTGACGATATGAAAATTCAAGCAGATGCGATTTATGAATGGAACTATTTATTTTAGCATGAATGATTTCAATAATAAAGATGTATTTTCCTTTATTATGTTAAAAAAACTTTCCGATATATCCATTTCCATTTGTTAACACATGCACGATTGCACACACATAGACTTATCTATCTATCAATCTATCTATCGGTATATCGCTATATCTATCCATCTATCGCTATATTGATATATATCCCTATATCTATCTATACATCGCTATATCTATCGCTATATCTATCGCTAGACCGGTATATCTATCACTATATCTATCGCTATATCGCTATATCTATCGGTATATGTATCGCTATATCTATCGGTATATGTATCGCTATATCTATCGCTATATCCTCATATCTTTATCTATCTATGCATCGCTATATCAATCGATATATCGCTATATCTATCGCTATATCTATCGCTAGATCTCTATTATCGATGTATCTATCGTTATATCGTTATTTTTATCTATCGCTATATCGTTATATCTATTTATCTATCGCTATATCGCTATATCTATCGATCGCTCTATCGCTATATCTGTTGCTATATCGCTATATCTATCATTAGATCTCTATATCTATCGCGATATCTATAAATATATTGCCATATCTATCCGTATATCCATCGCTATATCTATCGCTAGATCGCTATATCTATCGTGACCTTACCATATGCCCCATATGGTTAGGTCGTCAGTATTGCACACTTCATGCGTGCTACGACCTGGGTTCGCGCCTATGTCCGAGCACGTCACTGATGAGATGCAGTACATCCAAACCCACTTTTGGTCTGGCGTTGTCCGTTGTCGATGCAATTGCTCGATTCTATCTAATTCTGGGTTCTAGCTTTATCGTAAAAAGTGTATGTGAACGGGTATTTATATATCTA
>NC_136486.1:14105052-14232552 GCF_053919585.1 Euprymna scolopes
ATTTTTTTATTCCACTTGGGTTTGATCTCAGAAATGAATCGAATGTTTTCTAAAATAAATGGTTGATTCATCTATGAACTGCATAAATATCCGCGTGTTCAATCAAACACTGAATTAGTAAAGAATATAAATCTTTCATAATATTCTTCTGAATAATTTCCTGCACTTCAGTGTTATTTTTACAGCATTCCACTGATGAATTTTCCGATCTTCATCAAGTCTTTTTAGACTAGGGAATCTTTATCTTGAACTCGGGAATTTGTATGAAATTTCGAACAGAACAATTGATTTATTTTGCGAGGGGAACATGCTCTCCTTCCGTCAGCCATGAGACGGTAGAAGTCATAAGTAATTCAGAATTGTATTTTTGAATGTCGCTTGCAATGGGGATTAGACACTCCTCTTTCAGAAATGTGAAATCTCAAGTACTTTATCCTCTGCGCCACGGATCATTGTCTCGTGGGGGTTTAGAACATGAATCTTTCAAGTCTGGATGGCTATACAAGAACTGTAAATAGACGGAACATGTATAACAGAAAGTGAATTATTCTTCGTCAGTGAGTCGCCATACCTAAACAATCATGTTTGGGTTTTTAATATTGTTTTTGTATTGATCGTGATTCATTTGCAGCGTGAAATATTTCCATATAAGTAGTCCTGATAAACACATGTACTGAGAAAAAGAGGATTTTTTAGTCGGCAATTAATGAGGTTTGCGAAACATAGACACGCACAACTTAAAGATTCTTCCCGTTCTAACCAACAGGGAAACGTCTATTTATCTATTTGCGGACTGTTATCCTCATTTTCAGAGTTGTTTTTTCACGACGTTTCGCCGAACTATTCCTCTGACCTTTGTCAGGTAGTTAACCCCGACGGCATAAGAATGCTGAGTGTTATAACTGCATCCTCAGTAATTACTGCCTTCCATAGCTCTCCTATCACCATGCATTGGCTAACTAATCCTCTGGTTGGCTTTGAGAAAGATTGAAACAGCTATTTTCAGACAATGCTCATATGGAACTATAGAAATTCAACGCCTCTATCAACTGCGCCACGGGCCCCGTTTAGTTGGCCAAAACGTGGGGAGATGACAACAACTATGGAAGGCAGTAATAACTGATGATACAGTTAAGAGACTCGGCATTCCCATCCCGTCGCGATTAACCATCTGACGAAAGCTAGTGGAATAGTTCGTCGAAACATCGTGAAACAACAGCCATGAAGATGAGGATAAACGTCCACAAATAGATAAAAAAAAAATATACAAATTACTCTTAAAGGATTCCAATGATAAAAAAGATATGGGGAAACCTCTAGTCTGGCATCATCGTGAAATACAATATCATTTCTGTTGTGCAGTAGAAGGTGCTTTTATTAATTACTGATATTAATTTGTCCGGTTGTGAGTAATATTTTTCAGAATTAAGAAGCTGCTTACGTGTGACTATTAAAGTTCAAATTCCAGTTTTTTATTGAGATAGACGTCCGATACCAATGTCTGCGGTTGTTATGACCTGATATCCTGATTTTGAATTCAAGAGTTATTGTGCCTAAAAACACGAATAAGCCGTGAAACGACGTAACAGCTATTGGTAGATAATTACCCACATGTTCATACACACAAACACATACACATACACGCGCATATATATATATATATATATATATATATATACATATATAGATAGGGATTTGTATTATATATGTAATAAACGTCAGCCTATAGAAAACAGAACAAAAGAAAAGGTAGTAGATGTTAGCCAAAATGAGTGAAGTAACTAGAATAAAAATGGAGATTATTAGGAAAGCTAAACAGCATGCGAGTATTTAAAAGCAACAGCTTGACGATTCCATATGGACATGACACCTATACCTATTATCATCCTAATTTCGTCTCAGCAATCTATTCATTCTCTTTTCTTTTTCATCTCTTTCTCCCTTCATGCCACGATGATTCATTAATTCAATTATGTTGCTTTTCTTTTTCTAATACTCTAACACTTCATTTATATCAGTAATGCATTCATTTTCCTTTCTTGCTTAATCTCTGTTACTTCATAAACAATTCAGTTTTCATCTTTGGTAATTTATTTAATTCTCATCATAGTAGTAAGCTATCTTGGTTAAACGGTTCTACATGTGAAGCTATCCCAGTTGCAGGTCACCAAATATGAGCCGTGCTTGCCCTTCGCAGGGTATCCTTCGCAAGGTCTCTCTGTGTAGCAGGACCCTTCAATCGATTTGGTTGGTATTAATTTCACGACCAGGTTGATATGCCGCTGCTTCGTCGATCTGCCGTACTGGAAGGGAATCAATCTCATGCACACAAAAATAAGATAAAACTTGATTATCTATTCTAACAAAACTTGATTATCTATTCTACTGGTTCACGATAGACGTACAATATATATATATATATATATATATATATATATATATATATATATATATATATACTTATATATAATTGTCCGTATTTTGCTAGACTCCACTGAGCCAAACAAAAAAACAATAGATTGATTTCTCTCTCTCGATATGGCGGTGGAAAGATGCGAGAGGAAAAGGAAGGGTGACGGCCCTTCGATTGTCTTTCATTCTCTCAAAGTCTCGGCTCGATTTGCCTGTTTCGGATCGGGGACTCGTTCATATATTGACGTGGCATAAAACCAAACTCCTATCCTTACATCATCAATGCTCTGATCCCCATCTGGCATCAATTGAAATGGATGGCTCTCTTCTATGAGAAGCCCCATGTTTTGACAAGCTTCTGGGTTTGACCTTCACCCCTGATCTGATATGGAACACGTACATCAAGTCTGTTGCCAAGGTCCCTGGAAAGATAGTGGGATCCTTCTACCGGCCCAGAAGATATATCACTACTGATGCAATTCTCTATCTATATAAAAGCCAAGTACGCCCAAGGGTGGAATACTGCTGTCATATCAAGGCCTTGACAGACTACAAAATAGACTTCGTGGCTTAGTGGGGGGATGCCCGTTTCTCTTCTCTGCAACCTCTCTCCCACAGAAGAGACGTTGCAAGCCTATCTTTGTTTTATCGTTATTTTCATGGCAGGTGCTCGTCTGAACTCCAATCTCTGTTCCCCCCTCGCCAATCTTTTACGAAAAACACCCGTCTAGCTGAATCCACTGTGAAAAATTTCCCCCACTCTTTATCTATGCCTTTATCTAAACGTATATTTCATGAACAAAGCTTCTTTCTTAGAACTGCACGCCTGTGGATCTCTTTTCCATCTGCCTGCTTCCCTCCTGACTACAACTTGGTTGTCTTCAAGGCCAACGTAAACAAATTCCTGACAAATCGCCCCCTTAAGTAGACACTTTAAATATCCACACTAACGTACTGTACTTGCAAGGACCCTTATCCCTAAGTTATTTCCGGGCCTTGATAAGTGGTGAACACCTTGTAAAAAACAAGTTGTCGCTTTCATAAAATAATGGAATTTATTACTCAAATCTTTCTCTAAGCAAGATTGGTTGCTGTCGCCCTGGCACATAACGATGCTGAACGAATAAAACACTCCTATTTGCCCGGCATTCTCCAATGTTTCGGGAGTCTCAGCCTCCCCCCAGTGAGGAACCCAATAGCTCCCTGGGACGCTCACATCACAATAGATTTATGCATCCATTATTTATTTCCGTGTTTCATTCTTACACGAGAAATGATGCAATGTAATGCCTTACAATTATTGTCGATCACAAATATTTTCAAATTCATTTTATGATGACTCATTTCCTAAACGTTTCATCTCTCTCTATTGTAGATTTTGACTGAACGTTAGCATTCATGTCCTGAACGTTTCATCTCTGTATTGTAGATTTTGACGGGTAAGACTCTAAGAAAATAACCCCTGTGATAACTGTTCGCCAGAAGCAGAGATGGGTCATTAAATTATACCGATCAACATTCACCGGCACGTGTTGAACATTTGCGATACAGTCGACGTCAGCAAAATAAGCGGATAGGTTGGTCGAATTCAGAATAGCAACGACGACGTGAGTGACAAACCGCACTGTGGGATTTTCCGACTGAGGCATCGAAATAGTCTAACCAAAATGTATTAAAATGGTGGTTTACGACGTAAAAAAGTAAATTCTGGAGCACAAAAAATAGTATGTTATAATGGTACCATTCCCGTCTTCGTAGCTCTTCACCGTTTTGGTTGTTGATTTCCAAAAAATTAGGGCATTTTTTTGGAAAGAACCTCGTAATTTTTTTAATAATTCCTCTTTTTCCTTTCCCTGTATATACCTATATTCATATCAACAAAACGTTTCAGTTCAATGTTGTTGTTCTTACTCTTCTCATTCTGGTAATATTTGAGCCACAAAAATAACCAGCTTACATGTTCTTCTATATCTCTATGTTCGTATATCACCTTTTTTTTCTATTTCGATCTAGCCCCGCTGAGTCTCTCTTTCTCTTTCTCTCTCTCTCCCTTTCTCTCTCTCACGATCTCTTTAGCCTCTTTATATTTTTTTATTCTTTCTTTAGAATATCAGGATTTGTGTTTTCGTAAAGAAAAAAAAATCTTATATTTATTATGTTAGGGTTAAACGTTTATTGATGCAAACTTTGAATAGCATTTAAAAGCGAAGAGCGAAGAGATGCATGTTTGTTTTCCAGGGTTTCGGTTTTTTACTCCAAGGTTGATGGGCGGATCTTCTACTCAATGCTGTTCTAATATTAACTCTGAAAACATGGACATAAACGCATACAATATATATATATATATATATATATAAACATGGACATAAACGCATACAATATATATATATATATATATATATATATATATATATATATATATATACAAGAAAAAGTAGTTGATAAAACAGGTTAAAACACTTTGAAAAAGAGATAAACACATATTTAATTTTAAAAAAAGAAAACACTTAATAAGTGGATAGTCCTAATACGCGGCGTTTCGAAGAAACACTTTCCTTCTCATCAAAGGGTAGGAATTAGCAAAATGCGAGATCGGATTTTGCTTGCAAAAGTATTTAATGAAACTACAAGTTAGTCTAAGATCTTACTTGGTATAAATAGTGAAGCAGAGGAAATAGGGTGAAGAAAAAAGTGATTTAACGTGATTGGATATATATATATATATATATATATATATTAGTGTTGTGCCGATGAATCGGAATCGGAATCGGGAATCGGTTAAATCGGTAATTTTCGGGGAATCGGAATCGGCATCGGAATCGGAAAAATTTGTGTATAATTTCCGATTCCAAAATCGATTCTTTGAATATTTTTCAAAAGTTAATTTTCAATTGCTTGTACCGATTATAAATATTTATTTCTTTTAAACTATTAGTAAAACTAAACTCTATAGATCTACGTACTCGTTATAGAATGAAGTTCTCATAACAAAATCACGTAATTTCATTAAATAGTTTTTGTTTTACGCTCCCCTGACTAATTATCGCAGTTTTTTTAGAAAGATTCCGAATTTCCCAAATCGTTTTTAGGGCATAAAATAAAAACTATTTGATGAAATTACGTGATTTTTTTATGAGAACTTCATTCCATAACGAGTACGTAGAATATATATATTTTTTTTATTTTTCGTTTTTTAACATAGTGTAAACTGCACAAGCACCCTTTTTTAATACGTGAAGACAGTTTAGAGCTTCATCCTAGATCTAAAAATAATTTGGTTTTTAGTGGGTTTACAAATATCGTCCAAAAGTAGAATTTCAATGGGGGGGGGACTTTTAAATGTAAATATAATTTCTTTTTCAATCTGAAAAATTTCTAAATGTTTTCTCTGGTGCCGGGAAAACTCGTTCCGGGAAAACTCGTCTCGGGAAAACTCGTCTCGGGAAAACTCGTCTCCGGAAAACTCGTCTCGGGAAAACTCGTCTCCTTTCGCTAGGTAGGAAAACTGGTCCCTTATTGAATAAATATCGATTGAAAACACATTTTATGATCGTTCTTGAAGGAGATATTATTTTTTAAAATAAACTATAGCACCCCCCCATAATATTAAAAAAAAAATATTTTTACTTGTTTAATGTTTTTTTTGTGTTTTTAATAAAAGCGTTTATTATGTTCATAAACGAGACCGCATATTTTTTTTATATTAATATAAAAAGAATTTACTTATATACTGTTGTTTATAAAAGGGTAAAATCGATTTTTCTACCTCGCCGACTATGTTGTTTATTTAATTTATTTGGAATCGTTTATTTGGTAAAGAAAAAAAAACAGAAAACAAACAAAAAATATGTCGGTCGAGTGTTACGGGAGGACGAGAAATAATGCCCGGTATCTTAAGGGGTCTTGATAATCGCTAAAAAATAGAAAATTAAAGAAATTACTGAGGGAGATTTGGTTTTAAAAAGAAAATAATAAATTTTAATATTTTTTAAAATATAATTTAGAGAGAGAGTGGGGGGGATAAAACCTATATCTCCCTTCGAAAAGCAACCAACAAAAAATGAAATTAAAAAGATTCTTGATAAACGATAGCGGAGTTTTCAATAAAATTGATTAATAAATTTATTTAGTGATTACTTTCTCTCTTAATGATTGATTTTAGAATTTTGAAGTAAAAATTAAAAAAATTAAAAATGAGTTAACGAGAGATTGTTAGCACATGGCATCTCTCGCGTCAAAAAAATATTTCGCTTTTAATTTATTAGTTAATTTTTGCAAAATTTGACAGGACGACAATAACTGTTGATAATTGATAAAATCATAATTTTAAATAACGCATGAGTGCATTTGGCATGACAGAAAACAAAAACATAACAACAAAAAACTATCATAATTAAAAAACAAAACCAAAAGCGTAACGAAGAATCGAATCGCTCCCTGTTTTTTAATTTTTGGGTTTTGTTTTTTTTATTGTTTTTATGACTCCAAAAAACATCGTTAAAATAAGAACAAAAAAAAATTTGTAATTAACTTTGTATGAACATAATAAACGCTTTAAAATAAGTTAAATCACTAAGAACTTAGCCAGTTAGGTAGAAAACGGACACTTAGAAAATCGATTTTATTTAAAAAAAAAAAAAAAAAAAAAACATTAAACAAGTAAAAATATTTTTAAAAAAATATTGGGGGGGGGCTATAGTCCCCCCCCATAATATTTGGTTTATTTTAAAAAACAATATCTCCTTCAAGAACGATCATAAAATGTGTTTTCAATCGATATTTATTCAATAAGGGACCAGTTTTCCTACCTAGCGAAAGGGGACGAGTTTTCCGGAGACGAGTTTTCCGGAGACGAGTTTTCCCGAGACGAGTTTTCCCGAGACGAGTTTTCCCGAGACGAGTTTTCCCGGGACGAGTTTTCCTAAATTCGTAAATTCAGTATCGCTGACCCTGGCAAAACTCTGGTTTGCGCCCCCCGGGAACTTTTAGGGCTAAAAACCACCCCTTTTTTAGGCTCTTTTTTTTCATATTTGTCTAAAATGTGATTATGTATCTCTATTTAGTGTTTTTTATGGTGCTGAACTCAAATTTACATGTCTTAAGGCCTGAAACATAGCCGTTTGTCCATTTTTACAAGTAATCAGCTCCCCCATGGTGGCAAAAGAGGTAAAAAAAAATACCTCAAAATGACTCTAAATAGACAAAATTGACATATTTTTCAGAATAACTTTTCATCCATTCATTAGATTTTTCTGAAACTTGGCAAAACCATGGGCATACCTGATATACACCTGATGGAAGTATCACTGACCCTGGGAAAAATCAGAGTCACAAGCTCTGGAGGTTTTAGGGCTAATATTGGGTGTGGAGCAAAAGTTGAACTTAGTCATTTTTCTGAAAACTTTTGAAAATTTTTTTTTCACTCAAAATTGTTTTTTTATCAGTTATGTATCACTTTTTTTATCACTTTATTCGATCCCCCCTCCTCACATAGAGGGGGACCATGCATGCACGGCTTGTTATAATTGTCAATACCGATTGCCGAGTGAGGGAGCAGCAAACATACCGACAAAACCCAACACTTTTATATTCTACCTTTCATTTAATTAGCAATAATGTTTGATATTATTTTTCTGGGCAAAATATTTCTTTAATTTTAGACAATTCTTTCGCTACTTTGAAAATAAACTGCATTCTTCTAAAGGTTACCTAGCGAATTTTCGCAAAGTTTCAATTTTTGTTTTGTTTATTTTACGCATATAAAATAAGTTTAGATCTTCTTTAGTTTTACTAATAGTTTAAAAGAAAGAAATATTTATAATCGGTACAAACAATTGAAAATGAACTTTTTAAAAATATTAAAAGAATCGATTTGGGAATCGGAAATTAGGCACAAATTTTTCCGATTCCAATACCGATTCCGATACCTCCAAAATTACCGATTTATCCGATTCCCGATTCCGATTAATCGACACAACACTAATATAAAACGATTAGGAATTTAAGATAGACGGTCAGTTTCACAAATAAATATAACGTAACATGAGCTGTAGTGTGTTACCAATTTTAAATTATGTGCGCTTATTGGGGATAGGGTGTCTACTTTTTAAGCGATTACACATGGTTTTACAACGTTGAAAACCGAACTTAATTTAGTGGGAAACACTTTAGTTAATATCCATAAAGAATTAGGATGGCCAGAAATGATGATCATTTTACGTTAAATTTATATTCGAAACTGATCTTACACTCTAAATTCTAAATGATCGCTTTTCTTTCCGCCAATTAAAAAAATGTTCTAACACGTAATCTATAAAAGTAATATTTCATTTTGGAATAGGGATTTAGCTGCGAGAGAAAGCACAGAAAGCTCACGCAATCTCACGTTAAAAATGGTTTTCATAATAGTAATATTATTATTTAGAAATTCGTTCGTAACAATGAGATGTGGTTTTGCTAAGTGGCGTTGTTAAATATATTGTTCTTACATCGTTTTCTTATTTTGCCTACCAATCTTCGAATATTTTCCACTATTCATGTAAGTAGCATGTTATACAGTAAATACGAACTGGTACAATATAGCTTTGTTTTAAAATCAAAATTTTGTTGTGTTACAATTTTTAATCAATTTCAAGGCAAACATTTGAGATAAAATATACGCGGACATTAACCAGGGGTTTATGTAATAATTTGAAAATTTACGAAAAAACAAACAAAAAAAATCTCTAATTTAATATGTATAAATTTTACAAGAATCGGAATCGGAATCGGGAATCGGATCGGAATCGGAAATTTTGAACGGAATCGGAATCGGAATCGGAATCGGGAAAAATTTTGGCATCGTCCCATCACTAATATATATATATATATATATATATATATATATTTACTTAATTTAATCACATAAATTAATACACTAAGATATAATTTTATGCGTAAATTTTCAGTATTTACTTGAGCAGTGCTCAATAAATAGGTAGCGCTAGCTAGTAAATTATGAAAATATATATATATGGAAATTCTGGCAGATTTCCAAGGATAAGGAAACGCAGAACATTCTGTGTAGCTTAATTGCCATATATATATTTGCATAACTTACTAATATATATATATATATGATAAAATAAAAATTACAATTAGATTTACCAAAATGATCCAAGATGGTAAAACTAAAGTATATTATAAATATTAAAGAATTAATATTTATAAAGTACTCCCAACCAGATGTAAAAGCTCAATAAAACCAAATAGGAGATAAAGCTTATAATAAGAGCAAATAGTTAATAAAACATGTAAAAGCAGTTTGAAAAAGACTTAAACACATATTTAATCTGTAAAGGGAACACTTAATAAGAGGATAGTCCTTAATCCGCGGAGTTTCGAAGTTTACTAGTTTCTTTAATACCGTTAACCTTGTGTGTGTGTATATATATATATATATATATATATATATATATATATATATATATATATAAGAGCAAATAGTTAATAAAACATGTTAAAAACACTTTGAAAAAGAGTTAAAAACATATTTAATCTGAAAAGGAAACACAATAAGTAGATAGTCACCGCGGAATTTCTAAGAAATACTTTCCTTCTCATCAGAGGGTAGGCATTAGCTAAATGCGGGATCGGATTTTGCATACAAAAGTATTTGATGAAACTGCAAGTAAGTCAAAGATCTTACTTGATAACAATAAGTGAAGCAGAGGGAACATTGTGAAGAAAAAGGTGATTTCACGTGAATGGACAGCCAGGTGAAAGGAAAAGCATCCAATGACGGTAAAATCCAAAAATGTAAGTCCAAGAAGGTTAATTAAATTTCCATTCGCACAAGTAAAAGCCAAGGAAATCGCGTAATTGGAAGATAGTCCAAAATAATCCAGGAGACAGAAATCCGTGGAATAATTCACAAATATATACAAGGAAAAGGGGGAAAATTCCACTAATATTAATAAAAGAAAAATAAGATATGCTTTCTACTGCTTTGCTCTGCTTCACTTATTGTTATCAAGTAAGATCTTTGACTTACTTTCAGTTTCATCAAACACTTTTGTATGCAAATTCCGATCCTGCATTTTGCTAATACCTATCCTCTGATGAGAAGGAAAGTATTTCTTCGAAATTCCGCGGATTAAGGACTATCCACTTATTGTGTTTCCTTTTCAGATTAAATAAGTGTTTAACTCTTTTTCAAAGTGTTTTTAACATGTTTTATTAACTATATACACAAGGTTAGCGGTATTAAAGAAACTAGTAATTAATGAGTATAACGAGGTATTGAAGAGTGCTCAATAAAAGAAGAGCAAGCTATATTTTTATTAATATAATCAAATTTACATGGTCGCTACACTGGAAATGCTTATGTTACGGATAAATGGTCGGTTAAAACGTGAAGTCTTCGTAAAGCGACTTTCAAACTTATAAATTGTTGCATTCCAAAGAAGAAAACAGTCCTACAATATACACACACACACACATACACGCACACACACATATATATATATACACATATATATATATATGTATATATATGTGTGTATATATATATATATGTATATATGTATGTATATATGTATATATATGTATATATACGTATATACATATATATATATATATATATATATATATATATATATATAAAAGACACATTTGCGTTTATTTTCATTATTCATCAGTCATACTCTTGTTACTCATTTTTTGATCAGTGCTACCATTACATAGATATATATTTATTCTTTTTGTTTTGGTTTCGATAACATGTGTTTTATTGAGAAGAATTTCTAATTAGATATTAAACATACAACGACAATCAACTATTATGGCAACAAGTTTGTGCTGTAAGTATTCGCATATCAATACGTGTGTGTCTGTGTCAAATCAGCAAACACTTTTACAACGAATATTATGCTATAACAACTTAGAAAAGTTCATTCACAAGAAAAAAATGCAGATAAGAAAAGTAAACAATGCATGTCAATGGGCAAACATCAAGTTAAACACTAAACAACTATAGAATCAATATTGGCCACGAAGGAAATTTGGGATATTAATGACCGCAGCTCACAAGAGATCTGATAGTAGAAATACTTACTGTTGATATTAAAGAATATTCTGTTACATCTGGCATTGGACGTAATATGTATATTACAAAAAAAAATAATCGTAGTACACTATTCCATCCAAGTGCATTTAAATGGAATAATTATTTGAGATATATTTACAAAAATCACAACAAAACCTCAATCACATCTTGATGAAATTAACAGGATCATTTTGCCATAGATATATTTCAACACCTATTACATATAATGTTCCCTTTTTTTTTGTTTGACGTGTCATTGTCTCTCAAATTACTTTGAACATTGCAGAGCTGATCTTAGAGTTATTTACTTCTCTGGTACACACATCGTTGCAAGAATAAGTGAAGAATTTTGCAAAGCTCTGCATGAATATAAAATCTCTAATACCAGCAAGGTATACCACCTCCTATGTGATGTATAAAAGAGATGAAGACCTTCCCCAACAAGACGTGTAAAGAAATGAGGCTCTGAACACTACATCTCTATATTTGGCAATATCGTACATATTATGACGTGTTTCATATAAATGATAGACTCAAATTTTGTTATGTCACTGTGTATAAAAGAAGTAGAGACTGTTAAAACAAACATTGAAATTTGCAGCACAAATACCTTTCTTTCCTCTATTTCATATTATTTATTCTTATACTAATTACTACGTATCGGATGCGTTCTCCTGATTGGGCCTATTGCGATTGCATAGTAAAAGAGCTAATAAGAAATAAAATAACATCACACGTACAGAAAACACTAAACTTGAAAAATGATTTTTCACGTAACACGGTAATTCGTAACCTTTAAGTCAACTGAAAAATGAAGTCAAACACGTGGAAAAGGTGAAATATTCTGCCTCATTTAACACTGACGCACACACACGCTCGCACATACACACACACACATATATATATATATTAATAAACAGACATATATATATATATGTGTGTGCGTGCGTGCGTGCGTGCGTGCGTGTATGTGCATGTACTAGCAGGTCGGTGTTGCTCGATTGTAAAATGCGTTAAATATTATACAAATTATTTCATGTAGATTTCGTATTTATGATTATAGAGGGAATTTCTATTAGTTATTTTGGTGTACCAGACACACACACACAACACAACACACACACACACACACATATATATGTATATATATATATATATATATCGTTATTTCACTAACAAATAAAAGAAATAGGATTAATTAAATATATAATAGATATTATATTAATATGATATATATTCTTGAGAAGAGTACACCATGGACCGTGTGTTTACTTGCCGCGGCCTCGTGCTCCTCGCTCACTTATTTTAGTCTTTATTATTCACATTTGTTGCCAGATGTTACTGCTGCTTTCTGAGTCAACATTTATCTAATACTTAATGCTGGCTTGAAGATGTATTTTTTAACTTCTTACATCAAGTGGTTTCATGTCGTGTCTGGAGACACTTTCATGAAGAACTTCACGAAGATGACAGACTGTTTCATAAGAATTTTAAATTAAAGAACGTTTTTAAAGACCTATCTAAAAAAATCTAGCTTCATCGTGTATATTCCATTAGCTTTGTAGGGTCGGCGTAAGAGTTAGGGTTATTCTACTGTATATGGTTAACATTATTAAAAAACGAATGCTATATAAAATATTGTATAACTTATATAAGATAAGTCAGTCAGATTCTCAATCTGTTATTATAAGTTAATGTCTTCATTACAAATATCTTAATGTCATAAAGTTATATTGTACTGAGTTATACTTCATTAGCTTTGTTTGACTCAAATGCATAGATAACCTTGTGATTCAACTAAAGTCACACAAGAGGAAGAACTAAGTTTACAAGTCAAAAGCTTCTGTAAACTTGAAGCAAACATGAATATTAATAGTTATTGAGTAATCCTAAACAAAAAGATAAATACAAAAAAAAATAAAAGAAATAGAGCTTGTCATAGAACATACCAATTTCGGACTTTAAACTATATTTACATGAATTTATTGTTCGGCTGGATACTCAGATAAGAAATATTAAGATGTCCTTAGTTCTCGAAGTTTCAAAGAAATGCGCTCTTCTCACCAAAGGAAATATATAACAAATGAATATTATAGCGAAGCTATGAATTTGCTGGTATTGGCATTACTGTAAACTGAAGTATATAAAACATAGTAAAAAATGCAATAAAATGTTTTAGTGTAAAGATTTCCTGAAATATTGTAAAAAAGTAAATAAAAAATTAAAGATTAAAAATTCAGATAAAATGGTAAGGAGTGGTTAAATATTTCCAAGACGAAATGACCATAAGGTTCAATGCCCCCATAAGAAGTGGATGTATAATGTTGGCAATGTATCCAAATTAAAAACCCAAAACGCGTGTAATTCAGATCTGTAGAAAATACCCGTTTGCAAGCAGTTGAAGAAGAAAGATTATTTTGAATTGTTAACCTTTCTTTCACTTAGTGATAGCGGAACACGGGAAGGGAAATATTCCATCGCTGTTTTAGGAATTTAGTAAACAGAAGCAGTAAGACATTTTCCATTTTTCATTCCCCATCAATTCTTTTCTTTATCGATATATGTTCTTATTGTCGATTTGGTTCCTTTTTTTCTATTCTACATTTTCACATTTTGATTTTCTTTTATTGTAACGCTTTATTTATATAATTTATTTCATTTAGCCATCCCAATCATCATTTATTTCATATCATAATTCACTATGTCTCAAGCATGTTTACTTTCGTTCTCTTTTTTTATGTTTTATCTGTTTTACTTGAAAGGACCACTAATTTATTTTGTATTCTTTCATCCTTTTTTTCTTTTCCCCTTCTCATTTTTCTCTTTTTTATATCGCCTCTCATTCAGACCTCTGATAATTCCCATGCACTTCCGATAGACATTAATTCTAGTTTATCCTCCCCCCCAAACCCACCACTCTCCTGTTTTTATAATTTGAAAGAAACAACCGGAAACTTAAACCTGCGATCAAGCACTTCCGATGCAGTCAGATCAATTGACTTCCGCAATTCAGAATTTATTTTTGATGATATTTTTTAACGATTTACTAAAAAGAAGAAAAAGAAAACGAATGTGCGAATATTTGGCGGGCATAAGCGTGGAAGGAAATGGAGAAGATGGAAGATATAACAAGAAGGTAATATTTCACCAGGTGATCTTTTGAAATATTTTGATTCGTTTCAAATTGAATAAAAATCATGATGTTAATTGTTGGGTTAAAGAGTTTTCTTGATTAACGTTAGACATAAGTACATATTCGTAACTTTTTATAAATAACCTAACACGGAATATAGCGTACACACATATATATGTACTAGCAGACTACGCGGCATTGGCTGGTCATAAAATACGCTTAAATATTATATTGAATTATGCAGATCTCGTATTTATTATTATCATATTATATTCGACCCAAGCTATAGTAATGATTTAAAAAGTTCAAAAAATGACGAACGCCACCACCAAGAATCGAAACCAAAAGGTTTAGCTTACGAATTGCGTTCTATAGGCGTTAATGTTTGATCTACGAAGACATGCTATTACGTTACACATGCATATTCGTAATGCTGTCGTTCGACCGTTACGTGACAAATTACATTCTTTTAATTTGCGCACTTTTGTACCGGTTTCCTCTGGTTAAAGTCTAAATATAATGTTTTGCATGCATAGCCTGTATGCAAAGTTTCATGTTTATTGACCCAAAATTGACAGAAGAGTTTGGTAGGCAATTTTTTTAAAACAAATATATATTCACATACATAAATATATATAGAAAGAGGTTTGTGTTTACTATAACCTTTTTTTTGTTTTTAAACTAGACACATTTTGCCTTCAAGAAAAAATATTACTTTTCCCACCATAATCATTCTATTGTTTTTCTATAAAATATATTTGTGGCGGATGTCACAAAGATTGGTCTTCCCAGTCAAAAACACGTCAAAGATTCGATATGCAACTTAATCACCATCTGAACATTCGAATAATAACTTAGTTAAAATGCATTAACACTACTATAAAACCCGGTTTTGAACGTTGTATGAAAGATTTATTTACATCTGCTAAGTTTTAGCCGAACTATTCTTGTTCTGACAAACTTTAATGTTCTTTTGATATCTTCAATTGTGTTCCATTTTTAGGGGACTATTAATATTTGTGCAGGCGCATTATTTTACTATCAAATTCCGACATTCCCTATTCCCGAAAACAGTTTCGTGGAATCTATGACATTTGCCAGTATGCTGTGTGTCTACGAGCGTTCCCCTAGGACCGGCTTTGAAATATATTTGTTGTAGATTTTATACGAATAGGTTTAAATAGATTAAAAAAAAAAAAACTTTTACTTTCGTTACGTTTATGGAACTACATGTTTATTGGAAATGTTTCTAAGACCTCTTCAGCCTTTTTTTCACTTCTGTATATCGGAAAACTATGTTGACTGATCTTTAAAGACGTTGGGGCTTTTTTTTTTATCTCGCAAAGCAAAAAATCAATTTAAATAAGAACTGTACGCATAAGTTTGTTCAAAAAGCTTTCTGTGTGCCGAGATTTAATTTGGTGTTACAAAGACCTTATGCTATGCCTTGTTCACCTTCGTTTATCTAGGCTAGAGAATATAAGCAAAATATTAAAAAAGTCAATGTACAGCAGTGTTATTTCACATCGAATCTACGTGTTGTTTTTAGACTAGACACATTTTTTCTTCAATAAAAAAGGTACTTTTCCCACCATAATCATTCTATTGTTTTTATATAAGATATAATTGTGGTGGTCGTCACAAAGATTGGTCTTCCCAGTCAATACACGACAAAGATTCGATATGCAAATTATTCACTATCTGAATATTTGAATAATACGTACTGGTCAGCCATCTGCGAGTATCTTATAAAAAACCGTGCTTATGTATAATTTTTCTACATATCTAGTAAGTCGCACTGACCCTTCTACTGAAAAAAATACTGAGGAACTGTTTACATTAAGTTTGTGGCACATCCTTGTAAGCAAAGAGAACACCTTTTAGGACTTAATGTGATATTTATCAGATTTGTTTTGCGTTTCTTGTCCTTAACCATATTTTAAAAGCTCATAATGTTTTATCGTAATTTTACTATACATTTACTAGTGTTGCCTCACTTGTCACTGATAATCATGATATAAAGCTTAGTGTTTAGCAAGACTACATTAAATGCCATTTTTCTAAGTCTTTCTTATGATTCGATCAAGAATTAAATCACGCTTTTTTTTCTTATAAGCAACAATGTCAGCATTTAATGCCAAATAGATACAAAACAAAATATAGGTTGTTTTTAACAACTGTAACTACAATATTACCTTTACGTATGGATTATTATTCGGTTGGGTTAGATTTTCGGAAACAGGGAGACAAATAGTACGTTATTTGGTTCATCCATAACTATAAAAGCCTGATTCTTATATACACACAATTCTGTTCTCATCCGTATTATTTGATTCCTCGGCATATTGTTCTCAACTTGACTGTTATTTCCACATTTCCGTTCTATTCGGAACTCTATTCAGATTCCAGAGTTCGTCAGAAATATTTACAAGTTGAATATAATCTTAAATAAGTTGCGGGTTATATCGACGGAAACGTTGTTAAAATAAGACTCAATATGAGAACAGTAGTCCGAAAAATGCAAACAATACGAATAATATAGCGCCACCTAAAAATCCTTAATATTATTCTAAGGATGTTAATTAATAGAAACCAAAAGTGCAAAACAATTCAAATTTAAAAAAGTAAAAATTAAAATAAATGAAGTAGAGGCAAAAGAAAATTAAAATGCAGTATAACTCCTATAATTTGAACATCCGCTTCATTCAAATTAGAGGACGCTGTTCGAGTTTCGTGAAAAAAATGTGCTGCAGTTAATTTTAATTTTCTGAGAATTAAGATATAGTAAATGAAATTCATTGCTATATGATACTTTAAGTATATATTAAGTTGAGTTTACGATATATTGCAAGTAAGAATTGTAAAATATTATTGCCAGGAACAAAAACATTGAAAATAAATGTAATCTATTCTTACTTGTTAGATATTTATTACCTAAGTTATCATCTGCAGAAGTCATACATTTATGTAAAATACAGTTTTTTTTGTAATTTATTCATTGGATGAGTCTCATTGCAGTTTCTATTTTCATCGATTGAGCTCTCGGGCGCTGCTATTGTATTCCGTAAGCGATCACGAAAATCTACAATTTATTGGTTCTGTAGTTCTTTATGATTATATCTCTTCGGACTGACATTGCTTGCAAAACATAGTTGTCACTAAAGTAAGGACTTTTTTCTAGAAATTTTATAATCGTCTCCATATACTTTTCTGCATCATCCCATGATATTGCTTCATTAGAGTGTTCCTGGTTATTTACATTCAGGTCAAGAGAATGGGAGCTGTCGCTATTTTCATCACCATTACTGCCTTCAGGATATTGAGCAGTAGTTTCCTCATCTTGTTTCACCCACATTTCAACATCATTTGCGTTAAGTGATTTAAGAACAGCGTCGTTGGTCGGTAATCGTTTGATTTCAAGAATTTATTCTAGACCGTTTGCAAACAATTTTGATGGGTTGTTTTACACTATTTTAAATATAACAATCTGAAAAAAACAATTTACAGTTAGTGTAAATTAATTATTAATAGCTAATCTACATTAATTACATAGTACCAATATTAACATTTCTGGTCAACATCTGACTAAACCATGTAAACAGATTTACTGCAACTCCGCATCAACTATGCTAATGCAATTTCAATGACGAGACAGTTCAAGTTTAGAGAAAGTCCAGGTTTAGAAGAAGTCCAAATGAGAGGAAGCCCAAATGAGAGGAAGTCCAACTTTAGAGGAAGTTCAAACTAAAGGAGTTTTACTGTATAATAAAAATGAAGTAAAAAAAGAGGAAGTAGCATAGGAAAGGAGACAGAAAAAAAGACAAAGAAGAAGAAGGAAAAAAAGGAGGAGGAGGAAGAAGAAATGAGGCCACTTGCATAAAAGAATCTAAATCCTTGTCAAACACAATGAGCAGATCGAGATATACGTCGCACCTGACACGAACCACAAAGTCTCTTACGGTAAACAAGGTGGGGTCATGAGAGTCGAGACATCCCCGTGAAGTAATATCATTTTCAGTAGTTCTCTGAAAAAAAAAATCCCATTTGAATTCCCTCGAGTCAAGACGACAACAAAGTCAAGGTATGAATGCTTATGTTAAAAAAATTAATCAAATGTGAAATTCGATCAGAAAATGTATCGGGCAAAATGAGTCTAAATAACAGAAAACAAACATCTTGTACAAAGAAATAAATAGTCTTCGTTGAGGCATGCGTCTTGAAGAAAAACTTTGATGTAAAACCTGTGGTCTACTGTCTTTTCTTTCGTTTGGCATTTATTGAACGGATTAAAATTAGCAGTTCTTCTAAGAAATGTTCTTGATTTTAAATATAGACTTGAAAATTATAAACAAAAAAAAAATTATATGAATTTCCGAATAACTTAGTCGTTGACACAGCCTTCATACATCTGAATCGACGGGAATATACACTATATATATATATATATATATATATATATATATATATATATATATATATATATTATAAATGTTTATTTTTGAAATATTGTTAATTTCGAGTAAAGCTCAGTGTATCTATTTTATTGGTGCAGAACATATATAGTACAAAACATTTTTGAAATTCAAAGACTTACTTTTTTTATAACTCTTCATTGCTTCATTACAGCCATTTTGTTAATGGAGTGACAGTTTTATGATTTTATGTGTTCATAAAAATCTTCTTATCCTCACTAACTCATCAGATGTAATTTCTATTCGATGTTTCCAACAAAAAGTAAATGTTGTACATCATAGACCTAGTGTTTTCGTTTGGGGAAAAGAAATTTCATTCCCACGTTGTTACAAGTCGGCCAAGATCTCTCCCTCTCTCTCTCTTTATATGTATATATATATATATATATATATATATATATGTGTGTGTGTGTGTGTGTGTGTGTGTGTGTGTGTGTGGATCGTTTTTCAAACACGGCAGATTTAAGCAGTAACTGTTTAAACAATCTATACCTCATTTGATGTCTTTTATTTCCTTATATTTTACTTTTAATTTAATTATCTAAGTGTTCACCCCGATTAAAAAATAATAACTTTAAATCGAAAAGGCAAAAAGAAACTCCGCACAATGCATTTTTTTTATTTAAATGTAATTTTAGAATATTAATGCAATACAAATGACAACAGGGACACAATGAACTAGTAAATATTTGTAGCATAACTCTTCCGCAATTTGACAGTTTGCAATTTTTGGGACATTTTATTGAATTCATCTGCAGCAATACTCCGCTGAAAGAGCATTCCACTTTTCTGTAATTCTTGTCCAAATTCTTCCGATTAGAAATTTTATTATTGCCTAGCTGTTGCGTCATGTAATGTGATACGTTTTCGATAGGATTGAGCTCTGGTATGAAGGCAAATCCAAACAAGGACTATCATATCTTCAAGGAACTTCTTGACATTGCCAGATGTGTTAATGGAAGCATTACCCTGCATTAAGATGGGGTTATCCAAATTCCGGCCAAAGTAGGGTAGAAAATGCTCAGTCAACAAACTAATGTACTTGGACGTATTAATTCGACCTTGCAAGGGAACTATAGGCCCTTGACCATTGCCACTAATACAGTCCTACACCAAAACTGGGTTTCAATAGAAAGCTAAGAGAAAAGGGGGAGGGAAATCCAGAGAAAGAAAGAAAAAGATCAAAAAGAAGAAAGAGAGGCAAAAAGTGACACAGAGAGAATAAAAGAATGAAAAAAAGATAACATTGGAAGATAATTTGTGTGGTAATTTTATTGGGAACACACAACTGCATAAAGTATTTTTGAACATTAAATCCTAAGGAATCTTCAAGTAAAGAATTATTCTGAATCAAAATCGACTAATGTGTATATATATATACACACACAGCCAAACGCACACAGACAAACAGACACACACACATATATATATATATGTAGATAAATAGATAGATAGATATACCGATTCAGATATCCCCTCGAGTTATGATTTTCTAATTCTGATATTTTTATTGGGATTACTCTTGCCAGCATATCAACTTTTTTCAGAACATTTATTTCTAAATATTATTTAGGATTATCTGTTTGTTTATATATGATAATCCTATTTCAACATGATGTTGACATACCTATGTAAGTTCTTTATTAAACCTTAATGTTTCCAGCTAACGATAATGCTATTTTGAAATTGTTTAGTCTATAAATGGGCAGAACCGTAGTCAATGCAGTTTATTCTAGCATAACTTTCCAACTCGTGAGAGACCAACAGAATGTATAATCTAAATTTATTTCGGATATTGCATTTCAAACTTTAGCCCACATGTTTTATTCTGTGTTCCATAAAATTAAATAAATGTATTTTTAATTGATTTCAATATTTAAACATCTATTTTTTTTATTCAATTTTCACCCCAAACAAGGCACAGTGCCACTTTGAAGCAGGGGGCTACTATTAGGGAATTAATTTGCGGGGTCATTATGAAGGGAGAAGAGTAGAAAGATGTTTGTTAACATTACACTTGAACTTCTGCATATCATTGCAGTTGGGAAAGCAGAATCCCGGAAGGGAGTTCCAAAGACCCGCAGTTCTGGGGAAGAAACTATTGGAGTAAAAGGCTTTCTTGCACCTAGGGATCTCCACTGTAAAGGGATGAGACTTAGTAGATTGTCGGGTTTGTCGGGGGTAGTTACGTCGGGGAGGTACAAGTGTTTGCAGTTCGTCAGAGCATTCACCATTAAAGTATTTGTAGAACAGGCAGAGGGATGCAACATCTCGTCGATGGGACAGAGGTTGAAGCCTAGATGCCAGTTCAGGACCTATCAGGTTGGCGACTCTTTTTTGAACCCTGTCCAGGAGCGAGAGACAAGCAGCAGATGCACCAGCCCAGATGTGACAACAGTACTCCATACATGGGCGAATGGTTGCCTTATAGAGGTATAGGATACTGGCAGGCGTAAGTAGTTTTCTAGCACGGTAGAGGGAGCAAACCTTCCTTGCAGCAGCCTTGGCAATGCTCTCAATGTATCTATTCCAGTTCATATTCCCTGTAAACGTTAGGCCGAGGAGTTTAAAAGAACTACTTTCAGGCAATGTGCTCTTGGCCATTGCTATTGGTGGTAGAGAAGGTTTCTTGTAGTTATTGAAGGAAACAAGCTTAGTCTTAGCAGCATTAGCTGCTTAGCAGAATGAGACCAGCCATTTTTGTCCCCATTCCACTACGGATTGGAGGTAATCCTCTAGTGTTTCTGCCATTTTCATGGATATGTGTTCATTTATTTTCCCCTCATATCTGTTATAGAGAGTGGTGTCATCGGCAAATATACCCATCTCCGAAACAATATTATCAGGGAGGTCGTTTATGAATATCAGGAATAATAGAGGTCCAAGGATAGACCCCTGAGGCACTCCCGCATTTATGTCATATTGTTTGGATGTACGTCCGTCGAGGACAACTTTGATTTTTCTATTACTTAAGAAGGATTTAATTACGTTATGAATTCTTCCAGTGATTCCATATGATCTAATTTTTCTTAGAAGACCATCGTGCCATACCCTGTCAAAAGCCTTAGGTATATCAAGGGCCACCGCTCTACCCTCCCCTGTTTTATCCAATGAACGGTATATACGTTCAGAAACTACAGTTTTAATCGTTATTTAACATTTATATCATATTGATAATTACGGAATAAGCAAAATCTTTCACAGTAAACAACTTCCTGTTACAGTTTATGGAGATCGCTTACTTACTTACTACAACAAAAGATGATTATCGCAAGTACAGCGCATGATTATCTACCTTAGTTTTGAGAAGACCAGGATTAAGAGTAGAGAGCAACAGTAAGCAGGAAGGGAGTATCATTAGCCTTCGGATTTTGGAAAAAACAGCTATTAAAGGTACTTTATAAATATGAGGTATAAAAACAGACATTTAATCAGACCACCAGACCAATTAGTCAAGCAAAATTAAGCAAAAGGACCAGGAAGTAGTCAGACAATGATGAAGAAAAAATACCGTTATATATATATATATATATATATATATATATATATATATATATATATATATATATATATATATATATATATATATACCCAGTAGAGTTTAGTCTCCTAGTCCTTGTCCACTCCCCGCTAATAACCCATGTTACATTCTAACTTTGGAAACGAAATAAGAAAATGTTTTTGTTTGAAATATAAGTTCTCGACGATAACACTTGGCCTGAAGACGTAATCCCCCAACGCGGGTGATTACAAAAACATGTATGCACATATGTAGCCATCAATGTTTGTATAAATAAATTTCATATATATATATATATATATATATATATATATATATATATATGTATATATATATATATATAGCATTCATAGAAAAAACCGAGACTAGCAACGTCAAGTATGTGATAGAGAAGTTGCAGAGAAGAAGATACATTGAGTTAATTATATTGCAGATACTTTTATGCAGATTATCAAGACCTCTCAAATGCGGGAGATATTTACCAGTCCAAACATGACAAAAATACCTCATACATAGCCGTATATATTTGTAAGGGATAGAAAATAATCTCATGTGTTAGAAAGTGTTTAGAACAATATAGAGTAAATATAGGAATGATATATATATATATATATATATTTATATATATATACATACCTATATATATATACATATATATATAAGGAATGAGATATACATATATATATATATATATATATATATATATATATATATATATATATTCTAACAAAAGTACCCGTCGTTGACTGGGTTCAAACCAGCCTACAGAAACTGAAGGCTGATTTATGAAAGTATGATAGGTTATGAAAAGGAAGGTTTGTAAAGAGACAGCTTCGAATTTGGGGGTATAAAAACCAAAGCAAAATATCATGGCAGTAAAAATAAAATAGATAAACCCCATAATTTATTATACCATACCTGTTCACACTGAAACACTTATCACAATATTCTATGGATCTATATTAAAACACCTTGTTAAACTTTGTGATATATGTCCATTCTATGGAGGTCAGGCGCGAACGAACACCTCATAATTGTATTATACAATATTTCTTCAAAGTGAAACATAATTATCAAAGTATACTTACGCAGATAGATATGAAAAGTCTTTATAAAAGTTTGTGCCTATTTCCATTCTATGGAGGGCAGGCGCGAATGCAGGCCCCATAATTTTATTATACCATCACTATTTAAGTTAAAACATACTTATCAAATTATTATTATGTACATCTATGTAATAAACACGTGTAAACGTTTTTTTTTTAATTTTTTAATTTTTTATTTCCATACTTTGTGGACCAGGTGCGTCCGCAGACTCCACGATTTTAATGAATCATCATTATGCTAGATGAAACATACACACTCCTGTGTCTCGATACATCTTCTATCATTATATGTGGTCCGTTTTCTATAATAGGCAACCATATAGGGATTATTCGTGAGCAGACACACACACAGACATTCAAATTTATATTATATATATATATATATATATATATATATATATATATATATATGTAGGCCAAAAAAAGTTTGATGAAAAGCCTTGACCAAAAACTTTCCTCAAGAGCCAAGCTATCCATGAGATCTCAGGAAGAAAAGGGGCACGCGTACGGTTGAAAGACGTAAGCTAAATTTTTACAGGATTACGAGAGGCGTGCAATAAGTAATGTCCCTGACCTACTTTCATTTGTCTGATCTAGCTGAAATTTTGCATGTGACAAATTTCAGCTCTGAATATTGTGGTTTCTGGTTTACAGGTATTTGAACTGAGTTAGATGTGAAATGGAGCCTGTGGAATATCGAGCAGTGATCTTGTTTTTGTATTTGAAATGACGCACACCATAAGTGACATCCTGAATTCAAACATGGCCGGAAGTCTGTGGAAACAGCTCCCAGACCTGGTCGCCCCCGTTCTGCCATTGATGAGAAATCTGTCTGTCAAGTTGAGGCTGCCATTTTGGAAGATCGGCGCATTACTATTCGCCAAATAGCCCAAGATGTCAAGATTAGTACAGGATCTGTAGAAACTATCATTCATGATCATTTTTTTTTACACAGTGATCACCACTTATCAAAGCCCGGAAGCCACTTAGGGATAAGGGTTATTACAAGTACATTACGTTAGTGTGGAGATTTGATGAAGTGTTTACTTAAGGGGGCGGTTCATTAGGAATTTGTTAACGTTGGACTTAAACACATCCAAGTTGTAGTCCGATGGGAAGCAGGCAGACGGAACTGAGTTCCACAGGCGTGCAGTTCTAAGAAAGAAGCTTTGTTCATGGAATCCGCGTTTTGATTTAGGCACAGATAAAGAGTGGGGGAAACTTTTGACAGTGGATTCGGCTAGACGGGTGTTTTTCGTGAAAGATTGGCGAGAGGGGACCAGAGATTAGAGTTCAGACGAGCACCTGCTATGGAAATAACGATAAAACAAGGATAGGCTCGCAACGTCTCTTCTGTGGGAGAGAGATTGCAGGGTAGATAAAAGGGCATCTCCCACTAAGCCACGAAATCTATTTTGTACTCTATCAAGGCAGGATAGGCTGTTTTTAGCAGCTCCTGCCCAGATATGGCAACAGTATTCCATTCTTGGACGTGCTTGGCTTTTATATAGATAGAGAATTACATCAGTAGTGAGATATCTTCTGGAGCGGTAGAAGGATCCCACCATCTTTCCAGCAACCTTGGCAACATATTTGATGTACGTGTTCCATTTCAGATCAGGAGTAAAGGTCAAACCCAGAAGCTTGTCAAAACACGGGGCCTCATCCAGACGAGAGCAATCCATCACAATTGATGCAAGATGGGGATCAGAGCGTTGATGATGTAAGGATAGGAGTTTGGTTTTGGATGCATTAAAGGTAACCAGCCACATCTCCCCCACTGAACCACGCGCTCGAGATCAGAGGAGAGAGAATCCGAGAGAACTTTGTCATTTACAGCCTTTGATGTGTTGCCGTAGATGGTTGTGTTATCAGTATAGATGTCAACGAATGATTTAAGTATGTGTTTAGGGATGTCATTGATGTAGATCAGGAAGAGAGTTGAGCCCAGGATTGACCCCTGAGGGACTCCAGCATTTATATTGCAGGCCTCCGATTTTTGTCCATCTACCACTACTCTTATGAGCCTATTGGAGAGAAATGATTTAATGATTGAGAAAACATTTCCAGTTATACCGTAGCTAAAAATCCTGTGAAGTAGACCCTTATGCCATACCTTGTCGAAGGCCTTTGATATGTCAAAAGCAATTGCCCTAGAAAGGAAGCCTTTGTCAAGAGATTCACTAATCCTGTGTGATATAACCGTCAGCACACCTGCGGTATATCTTGCAGAGCGGAAACCATATTGTGTGTCACTAAGAAGGTTATTACTGCTGAGGTGGTTGACTATTTCTCTATTCAATATGGATTCCAGCAACTTACTCATAACACACAGGAGGCGTATTGGTCTGTACTGCGAGGGAGATGACTTATCACCTGGATTCTTAAATACAGGGCTAACTGATGAGGTCTTTCAGGGAGTCGGAAAGCACTTCTCCTTAAGGCAGCGCTTAAATAGTTTCGTAAGTATGGGAGCAAGTTCTGGTTAAAGCCTTTTTAACACTATAATTGGGATGCCATCAGGACCAGTTGCTTAACTGGAATCTAGGTTCTTGATTAGCTTGGCGACCTCCTGCACGGATATTTGTATGTTACCTAGCTTGTTCTGTGTTATAGGAGGAAATATGGGGAGTTGATGGCCTTCGTCGCATAGGGTAGAATTAGCTGCAAAGTTCTTTGCAAATAGTTTGGCCTTGTCTGACGCTGACGAGATTACCTCTGGTCCATTGATAATGGTTGAGATAGAACGCACGCTTCTGTTCAGGATCCTATTTGTTATTTGTTAAAACTGGTGGGATCCAAGCCGCTGATCAGCTACCTTGGATTTAACAGACTGTGCATATAGCTCTCTTGCATTTTTTATTACTCTTTTACAGTGGTTGCTTGCAGTCCTGAAAGCAGCTTTAGTCTCATTGCATCTATTACGTTGGTAGCTATGGAAAAAGTGATTTCTGTGCGCGATAGCAGCAGCATATTTTGGGGAGAACCATGGCTGGCTGTTAGGTTTTTGTTGGAATTTTTAAGATGGTATGAATTAGTCTATGCCTGCATTAACCATTCGGTCAGATCTGATACTATAGATGACACTTCTTTTTAAACATGGAGTGCAGAGGTAAATCAGATATGAATGTACGGAAGCTATCCCAGTCAGCCATAGAGTATCAGTATACAGTACGGTGGAGGGGTACGACTGGGGGCTTATTACATTTCGTTTTTATCTTAACTGATACGACGGAGTGGTCGGAGGATTCTAGAGGAGAATGAACGGAACATGAACATAGCTCAGGGGAAGTTGATAGAAAAAGGTCTAAGAGGCTTGCATATTGACCGGGTGTATCGGGCACACGGGTGGGTTCGCGAACAATCTTAGTGAGGTCATAAGCAATAGCAAAATCATGACAAAACCTCCCCTCATCATCTGTCTTATTTGAATGGGTCAACTATTCCACGTAATGGGCGTTGAAGTCACCACAGATGTGGATTTTAGCCGAGGGATGTGAAGACAGTATGTGGTCTATTTTCTCAGATATGCTCTTAAAGATATTAACTCCGTTATTGTCGGGCCTATAGAGGGCAAATATAAATGCAGTGGTGTTAGCAAGTGCAACCCTGAAGCACATATAGCGTAAATTAAGATTTTCTCTAGAGATATCCCTCCCACACGGGAAGCCATCCTTTATGTAGGCACATATTCCATGCCAATGGCGTTCTTGGGTGTCAGATTTAGCTGTTAAATTAGAGTATCCGTTAATTATGAACTCATCTAGGGAAGTAGTCGGTCCTATTCCAGTTTCACTTAGAAATAATATGTAAGGTTTCGTCTCCTGTAATTGGGTTTCAACCTCTGGAAGGTTGGAACGTAGACCCCTGATGTTGGAGAAGGAGACCTGGTAGTAGGGGTCTACGTTGGTTCTAGGTTTAATTGAGTTTTTATTCTGGAGATATTTCATGTTGAGGTTTTCGGATTTGTGGAATAGGTCGGCATACTTGGTTAGAGCAGTACAGAGAGAGAAAGTAAGAGAGAAAAAGTCAGGAAGTTTTTTTTGTAGCAAACGAAAAGGTAAAGCCGTAACAATTACCCACTAGTATGGCATCGAGAGGCTCCACTAGAGACTACTGCATGGTCCAGATCCACTCACCAAATGGCAATACAGCAGTCCCAGTACTTTGTGCCTGCTGATAGGACAGCCTCCTTAGTGGTTAATCCAAGGTTCGGGTCCCTGACTATCAGGCGAATAACGTCAGCCCAGTCAAAACGTTTACCTCCAGCACCCTTACTAGTGACATGGCCACAAGAACAGACAGACCTTTAAGCAGCTTTTTCTTGACCCTTTGTCAGAAAAATCACTCATTGAATGAGGACTGAATGACAAAATAGGAGAAGCGAGAGTTACTGGAGCTGCCGATAACACATCAACTGTATTATCTACTCTCCATTTAAAAAAATGCATACGCATAAGGTGTCTGCCAGATGGATTTCCAAGTTGTTCACACCATTCCAGAAGCGGGAATGTGTCGAGTGCTCGGGGATGAATTTGGAGATATGCCAAGAAGATGAGTCAAAGTTTTTCAAAAGACTAATTACACAGGATGAAATCTGAGTTCATCACTATGATCCAGAAATCAAAGCCCAGGCAATGCAGTGGAAGGACTTGGACTCACCACCTCCAAAGAAGGCAAGGATGCAGCCCTCCGCTGGCAAAGTCATGCTCACAGTTTCTGGGACCAGGACGAAGTAGTGATGACAGATTTCCATGCAAAGGGTATCACAATTACAGGAACCTATTATGCTTCACTTTTGATGAAATTAAGGGAAGCTATCAAAATCAAGAGGTGGGGCAAGATCAGCAAAGGTACCCTCCTACTGCAGGACAAAGCTCCGGTCCACAACTCGCATGTCGCCGGATCAGAATCACGGGCGTGTGATTATGAAATCCTACACCATCCTCTCTTTTCACCTGACCTTGTACTCTCTGACTATCACCTCTCCCCCGCCATGAAGTTGTTTTTTTAGAGGAAAGCGTTTTCCAGATGATGTAGCCTTGATTTCTGAAGTCATGTCGTGGTTGGAGGAACAACCTGGGGTGTTCTACAAAAACGGTCTCCAGAGCTGCATCAAACGATGGGAGAAATGCATAACTCTGGCTGGTTCTTATGTAGAAAAAGACTAATAACTGTACCAAGTTTTGTTGCTCTACTGCTATGGGAAGTGCGTCAGGGGCAATACTTATTGCACCCACCTCGTGGATACAATTTTCAAATTTTACCGATTATAAATCAATTTTTAACTGTTTTTATTGGATAATATTCAATTTTATTTTTAGGAGTAACTTATTGACTAATTGGGACATTATAAATAGCCGTATTTTTATTTCTTTAATTGGTTGTTTATTTCAACACCTTTTATTCCTGATACACATTAATGCTATTCAAAATTTTTGGATATACAATAGCGACACAATTTTCTTTGGCAGCACATCAAATAACACGTGTATTCAAAATCTTACTAATTCTATGTTTTGTATATGAAACATAGAGTGCAAGGAGAAAAAATATGACTCGATAAATTTAAATTTAAAACAATAACTCCTCTATATTGTGATCGCCAACGCTCGGATATTTACTTTGGCTCAGTCAGTACTAATGACATAAGATATATACAGTATGGTTGAGCTGAACAGCTATACGTTTGTTTACATTTAAGTCAAATATATGCATGTTGGTACAGTTGGGGAAACGTGGAGCCGGGTAATTCCAGTTAGAGAAAATAAGCTATGCGTGTAGAGAATCTTCCAATAATTATTGTCGTCTACAGTAAAGCATTGACATTTTAGTAATAGTTGCGTTGGGCGAGAATATTTATGTTTGGGTTGTACAACACTAAATTTGTCAGAGAAGATTCTGATAAAAGACCTGTAAAATAAGCACAGAGACGCAACTTAGTAGTGATGTTATAGGAGCTGGTGTTTGACAGACAATATAAGGCCTATGAAGTCGGAAATTCTTGGGAAAGCACATTCTTTAGATAAGCTCCCGAGAGTGACTTTTATTTCTGATATAAATTAATGATCTATATTCAATGTATTGCGAAGATGGCTTGAGTAAGATAATTTAATGGATTTGTTATGCAATCATATGTATTATATATTTCTTAGATTGTCCGCCTCTCTTTCTTTCCGTTATCTTTTGTCTCGAAAACTACTGGACTAATCTTGCTGAAATTTTGTATATATCTTTGTTATCATAAAGGATAGTGAACTAACAATTACGATAACAATTCAATACAAAGTAAAGGATTAAATGGAGTAGTAATGATTAGTATTTAATGTAAAAATCAGCACAAATTTAACCATAAATCTGGTATAAAGGACACATTCTGCCCCAACCGTCTTTTGTTTTTTCCCGTTTTTACAGGCTTAAATGTCTATTGTACATATATACTAATCACATATACCCTACGGTTAAATATTACTGCTACATAGAACCAGGTGCCACCAAAAACGCACGTACTTGAGTATAATATCGACTTAGCAATTTAGTAGTAATGGGCGTTTCTTATATTGATAATTATCTTGTCATAGGACTATTTCAAATAACATAAAAAACAAGTCCTAAAAATCAGAACAAAGACGAAACAAGTGCGAGTGCTTTACACACATAAACTGTTTAATTTTTGATATTTTAATAAATAAACAGTAAAGAATCCATAGACCCTCCTGAGTACACAGTGAACAAGGCCTAACACAATGACTAAATTCAGCATTTGCTCCCTCCCATTTTACCCCCAAAGTTCCCAGGGGGGCATCAAATCCTAGTGTAAATGAAAAAAAACAGTGTAGTTTTAAGACAAACTTTATGTAAATTTGAGTTCTGCATCATGCAAAAAAAAGAAATGATTAAGTCCTTCAATTATCCACCCCCATTTAAACACCCCCAAATCCTCAAGGCCTTAACATATTCAAATTTGAGTTTAGCACCATGAAAAACTGCTAAAAAGACATACACAGAACATTTTCGAAAAATATGGTAAAATAATCATCAAAATGGAGGGTTTTAAGAACCCCTGGAGCACCCCTAAGAGTTATCGCGTATAGACAAAAAAATGTTATATAGAAATCAGTTAGTTCCAATTTTTCAGAAAGTTTTACAAAAACTCTAGGTATCAATCTTTTTTAATAAGCACAAAAGTGTCAATTTTAACCCGAAAGGCGACACTGGAGGGACAACCGGAGTATTCCCGGAAAATCCGTACTACTACTTTTTTTTACTCATACCATGTTTCATGTTTATACAAAGTTTCCATAAATTCCAAGGCGTTTTTATTGGGAAAAGTGCAGAAAGACGAACGGACGGACAAGGGTGAATTTATAGGTCCACTCTCCGTTTTTAATAGGAGGCTGCAGTTTCACTGCGTTTCCGATCGCCAATAAATATATTTGAATAAAAAAAAACTAACATTGAAAAATGTTAATACACTTCTCACGTTCGGACAGCACTGACACTATAGTAAAATGTTTAGTATATGTATATATTTTTTATTTGTTTACTATTTTCGTAGTGTTTGTTTTTACACAGTTAAATGTTCTTTTGAGTGGCATTGCGCGAGACTGTCTTTTCTCCAAAATGAAGCATTCGATTGTTCTCGGCTGGTTTGAATAACCCCTCAGCCCACCGATAAAATAGATGCTGGCGGTAGTCAAAGACGGAGAGGTCGAGGTTGCCTATTAACAATTTGCCACTCGAGACACGTTCAATTCCCCGCCCAATTCGTATCAGGTTCTTCATAACGACTTCTAATGACCGCAACAGACTTTACCCTCAACCCTAACCTCAGTAACTCACAAGTAGACGAATAAAAAAGAAAAAGAAAGAAAAGAAAAATAGAAGATACGCTGTATTCCTTTTCACGTTTTGATAATCGTTTATTATTTACTAAGTCTGCGATAAGATTGGACCACCGACATTTTGAGGAATGAAATTCCATTACCATTATGACAAATGGTGCCGTCTTTAAGTTAGCGCCTTATATATCAAAACGTCTTGTGAGGTTTCATGCCTCTAAAAGAAACTTTGGGCTTTAGAAGATATTAAAAATGAAATAGATAAGACCAATGAATCTTATTCGCTGTCAGTTTATAGTTTATCATTTATTGCGGTTAATTTAGATTTTATTCATTTTTTGCATGATTTGGCTTGTATCCAGGTTAGCAAGCGCAGCTCAAAATGTTTTTCTAACGTTCATATATTTCGTTATCAATTTGTGTTAAAATATACAGTTACGATTGATAGTTACATTATTTAAATGTGCCTATTCGACTTGTATTCTCTGTAAATCAAATTGGTGTTACGGTTAATGATTTACAACTCGGACTGAAATCCTAAGTGTGGCAACATCGATTCCAGTTCATTCCTTCAAATAAATTTCCTCCACTATAAGCCACCATCTTGTTGAAAATCCTTGCTATGCCAATAAGTATAAAATGGAGTGGTTTGAGATACTTTATAGAGCGGATTCTAAAAATCACTAAAAATTTTTTTAGAATCTGTCTCTATCGCCATTCGCAAACCTTATTTGTGCCGGCAAAAGGAATTGTTAAAAGCGTTAACTCTCTTCGGAGAACTTTGACCACCTCCCCCCCCCATTTTTCCCCTCTTTGCTATTTTAATCGCTTTTTACACGCTTATTAATTAAATTATTGGTTTTAGCCCTCCTTTTTTGGCATCTTTAATTCATTAAAAAAAAAAACATTGCTATTTTCTCGTCGTTGATATTATTTCAATTGCTACCAGTTTCTCCTGACGAGATGATGACCGGGCTGGCTGTTGAGAGATTTATTATTTTATAATGTATTTATGAATTCTGTACCTCCAAACACTTATTTAAATAAATTTTCATAAAGATCTTGTATCTTGCCATATATACTTTCTCTTTTGATCAAACGGCTACACAACAGGTTAATATTGCGTTTTTTATTCAGATTGGCTCTTATGGTGGCATTTAAAATTAAAGAAAATAAAAAATGTCTATATGATTACGTGCTAGTAATGAGACAAAGGTGGAAAACTCACCAAAATAATGTAATTCGACCAAGTAGTTTTATATATATTAAAGGAAATCAAATTTTACTCTGTTTCGATGAGGGTGAAAAATGCGTCTTACGTATCGGTGGACGAGGGGAGATAAGCCTAATGAACAACGTGGAAACTGTCAGAATCATCGCTAATTACTTCACCTTCTCTAGTAAAACATTACATCGTTTGTTACTTATTGGGAAATAAAAACGGAAGGTTTATTTTTCTTAAGTAAATAATACTTGATCAATTTTTGTGATTTTTTAATATAAAATATGACAGGTTGATGCAATATAAACGTTTTACGTTATTTTTATTTATCGCTATAAGTGCCAATCTGAATTAGCACCAATTGTTCTATACTCAAACATTTGCACTAGCTTTGAGCTACCAAACAATTCGTCCCTACACATAAACTTTCGACAAGAACACACTTAACTGTGTGTAACCGTCTGAAATATTATTTTGCTGTTTAGATCAAATTGCTATACAACAGGTTACTATTTCCCTACGCAAACATGCGAGATCTGTAAAGTATCATTATTTGGATAATATAGAGAGCAAGCAAGATATTACTGCACTGTATGATCGATATGGACATTCGTCGCTAGTTTGATCAGTTTTTATAGACCCATATGTTCATCACAACTTTTGGCCTATTCCTTAATCCACAGTTGCTATTCAGTCTCTTTTTGAGATGTTGTTAAGGGCTGGCCAAAAGTTTGAGTACAGTCGTTGGACTGCTTGTTCATGCCGATGACTAAAATGGCGTTAATATCCTTATAAAACTATCCTTCTTGCTATAAAAGAGATTACTTGTTGATTAATTATATAAATCCAAAATCAATCAAATAAAACGTACCTTGTTTCGAAATCCTAACCCTAACCTTAACCCTAACCTTGTTTCCAAATCGATGTCAGACTGTAGACTACAAGACATACAACTTAACAATAGCAGACTTTTTCTCAATACACACGCAGAAGCTCGTCTGCTCGATTTATGTACACTTGTGACTGAGTGTACATGCATATTGCCCAATAGAACAACGAAAAAGAAGAAAGGATCCTGATATCATTACAAATAAAGAGAAAGTCGAAAATACAGTTCAAGGAAAATAATTTTTTACGGTATTGGATTCTACGTAAGGCAACTCTAACAACATTCATATTTCAAACAGTATCAAAGTATGTGATAAACGCCAAGTGTCTTTGAAAAAAATTGTAGTAAAACAAAAAAAAATGATAAATTTCATTGGACATGTTATATTGATTGAAGACACCGTAGTAAAATTTTAATTCAAAAGCAATCAGAAAACAGCTCTGCCCCTGTGGAGTATATTAGTACGTGACTAATTCCTTGCAAGCTACAATATAGTCGTTTCTTAATGCAATGTCAACATAAGCTTGTCATTACCATCAATACCCTTACCCTTTATCCTTTTTGGCCTTCATAAACATTGGCTTAGCAATAAAGTAAAACACGCGATTCAACTCGCATTGCCAGCTTGAATGAATATAGTTCGATCCTAATGAAAATTTATCGACCAAAAAATCAGTAAACTGATGAGTGTGGTTCATCTTTACGAACTTTTGAAAAATGTTAAAGCGAACGATTTTTGATCTGCCTCCCCTGAAATGTTGCTGGGATTTTTTGAAGTACTGATTGATGTAAAGGTTAGATGATTTTGATGAAACTAGAAAGAGCATGTGTTTGTTTTTATTTTTGAACTTAATGTATGTTTAAAAGATCAGCAAAACACGTATTTAGCATAATAAATAGAATCTAACTCCGACGTAATATGTGTCATAACATAAGACCTTATGGATAAAGGGCAGTCATGGGGGTTTCCAAATGCTTTACTTTGTAGTTTATATATATATATATATATATATATATATATATATATATATATATATATATATATGCATGTATATATATGTGTGTGTGTATATATACATATACATATATACATACATATATACACACATATATATTATATATAAATAACAAAAAAACAACACTCATTTCATTTCTGTTACAAATCGATATTTGAATTTCAACAGATATATCTTTTTTCCAGTAAGAATAATAACTGCGTTCATATTTTTTTAAAATTACATTAACGACTATATGACATCACTAAATTTCCCTCTCTTTAACAGCGCCAGCTCTCCCCCTCTTTTTTGAATTTCCAACGCCTTTTTCCGCTTTTCTGAAATAGAACTGAGTCACACTGTGCACGCGAAACATTTTCAAATATTTTGTACTGGTATGTTTTGTTTCTTAATCTCTATCTACCAGAAGAAGTCTCGAAATAAAGACGAAACGTTGATGAACACAAAATACGGTTTGTTCGTTTTATTTCTCTCTCTCTATATATGTGTGTGTGTATATATATATATATATATATATATACATATATACACACATACACACACACACACATATATATATATATATATATAGAGAGAGAGAGAGAGAGAGAGAGAGAGAGAAAGAGAGAGAGACGGGGGAGAGAGAGGTGTTATTTGTTTTTGTTTTTGCGATACGTTTGGAATTAATTCAATTATTTACGAAAGTTTATTTCTTACCTAAGTGCGAGTGAAGAATAATATTCTCTTTAATCACTTTGGTACTCCCATATGAGGAGCGGCATATATATTGTTTTTAAAATAACATTATCCACTGACACGTATTTCTTCGTCATATGAACATGTGATACGGCGATAAAATATAGAAAATACGGAATCCAAAAATGATTAAAGACACGAATATAAAAAATAAATACATCGGTTTTATTTTAGATTAAGGCGAATTATTCCAGTTTGAAAAGTTCGTTGATCCGAATGAAACCGGTAAATCTATTGTTTGTTTTTATTTTGGTTTGTTTTGAATTATCTCTCTGTCTTTCTTTCTTTCTCTCTCTCTCTCTCTCTCACACACACACACACACACATATATATATTTACATACATGCATTATTATAACAATAAGATAGTAATTAAAATTACGTATATATTTAAAGTTCGTTGTTAATGTTGCTAAATATAATATACATATATAATATATAATATTATAATATATATATAATATATATAACATACATAATATGTATATATATATATGTATGTATATATATATATATATATATACCGATGAGAAAAACGAATAAAGAAAGTAACAGAGTATTAATTAAAATGAATGTTTAAAAAAATATGCAAGTTAGCTAGATCTTTTGCAGATTAATACAATTCCGCAACCCATATAAAACAAAGTTGTATTTCCTTTTTTAAATAAATAGAAGAAAGTATTTTAATATGAATATCAGAAACACTAAACAAATTAGGAGAATATATATATATATATATATATATATATATATATATATATAATATTTATGCGCGTTTCCGTTTACCAGAAAACTATAATATTTGATATACGTTCCACTAAGCACGATTAAATACACAGACAGAACTATATATATATATATATATATATATATATATACATATATATATATGTATGTATATATATGTAATTATATACATACATACATATATATATATATATAAATATATAAATATATATATATATAAGTTGTCTTATACGAGGTGTTCTTCCGATGACCGTATTGATATGTAATGTTTGTAAGAATAATCGCCATCGCTTATTCGCTTAATTTAATCCGTCATGTTTTTGCCGTCATTCTCATCCTCCGTTTTCCACGCAAGTTGGTTCCGTTTCTTAGGTTACTGCGGAGATCCAAAAGATACAGAGTGAAAGGTCAAACGTACAAAATAAAAATAAAAGAAAACTTTTTGCATTTGCTTTCGTCTTGTATTTTAGAATTTTGAAATGATCCTACTCATTTCACCGCACAATTTACGGCTTTTGAATATCAGGTTAGTATATGTGTCCAAGCATCTATATACTATGTTTTGTCTGTCCGATTGTTTGTTAGACTTATGTTTAAATGATACTTTTCCCCATATGTGTTTGTTACTAATATATATAGACGCCGTAATGATGTTTACATACAGATTCTCGTTGGATCACCTACGTTAATCAAATTTGAGCCTCGTCAGTATTATATGAGTGAGCGTCTGGGAATATGATATGGTTTATGTAGAGAGACGTCGATATTTACAATGTAAGGACTGCAAAGAAAAAAATTCGTCAATCTCACAACAGAGATAATTATGCGACTGGGAACGCTTGTGAATTGGATATTCACTAGAAGCTTCTATTTTGTTTCAACCGCCTGGACGGTAATGCTGTTATATATATATATATATATATATATATATATATATATATATATATATATATATATATATATATATATATATATATATATATAAATATATATATATATATATATTTATATATATTTATATATATATATATACATATATATATATGTATATATATGTATATATATACATATATACATATATATATGCATACATATATACATACATATATACACATATATACATACATATATACATATATATACATATATACATGTATATACATATATATACACATACATATATACATATATATACATATATATATATATATATATATATATGTTTGGACTTTACCGTCATTGGATGGTTAACCCTTCACCAGACTATCCATTCGTATGAAATCACTTTTATATTCACCCTAATCCCGCTGCTTCATTTTTTGTTATCAAGTAAGATTTATGACTTACTTGTAGTTTCATCAAATACTTTTGCAAGCAAAATCCGATACCGCATTTTGCTAAATCCTACCCTCTGATGAGAAGGAAAGTATTTCTTCGAAATTCCACGGATTAAGGACTATCCACTTATTTAGTGTTTCCTTTTTAAAATTAAATATGTTTTTAACTCTTTTTCAAAGTGTTTTTACATGTTTTATTAACTATTTGTTCTTATACACACACACACACATACACACACACATACACACACACACACATATATATATATATATATATATATATATATATATATATATGTATATATATATAATGGTTAGGGGCCTTGACTGTCGTACAGACGGTCGGGTTTACATCCTGGCTTGAGGTAGTTGCCTGTCTAGCCGCACTGATGAACTGTGAAACAGCGAAACAGTACTGTATTTGGATGACTATACATATATATATATATATATATTTGATCACTCTCTCTTTCTCTCTCTCTCTCTCTCTCTCTCTATATATATATATATATATATATATATATATATATATACATATTTATAAAAAGGGAGAGAGAGAGAGAAAGGGGGACAGACAGAGATAAAGAGATAGAGAAACCGAGAGCGAAACACAGGGCCGGGGGGTAAGTTGTAAATATATATATATATATATATATATATATATATATATATATATATATATATATATATATATATATATATATATATATATATATATATCGCAAATTGGCTACGCGGATTTTTCGTACTTTATCCTAAGCCTTTAGACTGATGAATCCTCCTCAGGATTAAACGCGGAAAAGCTTGTGTAAATTGTCATATGTATTTGTAAAACTTACTAATAAGCTCTACTCAAGTATAACACGATGAAGTTCCGCCTCCTCCAGTTACATCCGATGTCGAGATTTGTGTAAAAATTCTTATAGTTTTCATTTCAATAGTTGGTCTAGTTGAAGGACAAAAATAAAAAAAAAGAAATCAAAATTAAAAAAAAAATAATTCAATGTATATAATTCCAAGTCTCACATGGGAGATATGAGCTGCAGGCCAAATGCCGAGCGTTAGGTTTGCTAATCTCTCCTCTTGCTTGCTGTTCGCTTAAAGCGCTTATATCAATTTGGTATTATATTGTAATATAAACGGGATGAAATTAAAGTGAAATATATGCAATATTATTTCTTTCACCAGCAGTTTACTAAAATATTAACTCAAACGTTCTTTTTTTCAACAACGAATTTCTCATCTTTCTTTATTTGCCAGTCAGTGAACAGGGGAGTGTGGCACAGGTTGGTGACTGGCGACAGCTGGATCAAGTCTAAAATAGCTCTGCCTCTCTTACCAGAAATGGAGTGGGTGAGATTTTGCAGATCTAGGGTTCTCACCATACCAATCCTTGTTCATTACGTAACAATCTGATTCGTTTGCTTGGCATATTTATTAGATGATTCCCCCGACAGACGCTCACATTTTTACGTTATCCGTTTTCCCCATACAGTCAAATCTCAGCCCTGACATTAAGGTCAATTCGAAGACAAAAGATTGCTCGATAATACGTCACAATCCTATTTTCAAAACAACATCGTGATCAATGTTCCCATTTTTTTTTTGCATCAGCAATGAAAACGTTTTTAACCAGCAAGACCATCTGCTGGTACTCCAGACTCGTTCACATAAATACTCACCTTTATTCAGCATTCGTTCGCTCCCTCCTGGGGCCAATTTCCGAATATGGTTGGGTCACATTCGCCTCCTTAGCTCATCTAGCTTTCAAAGAAAATGGTTGAATCTTACCCGTCTACACGCCTTTCGTCCCTCCCTGATCTATCGATGGTCGGTCTATCTTATTATCTCCCTGATAATTAACGTCGCACGATCCCCCATCGATCAAAGACGCTAGCTGGTGTGTAAAGGTTATCTCTTCGATCACCAGTCCACCTGCAAAAAAATCAAAGTTTATGCAACATACATTAATCATGCTAATGTTATATATATATATATATATATATATATATATATATATATATATATAGTAATTTATAAAATATATATGGCGATTAAGCTACACTGAATATTCTGCGTTTCATCCAACTATAGGATTTGTCAGGCTTATGCGCGAATTCTGTGGTTGCTTCTTGTTTTTATATATGTTGAGTATTTCTAGTTGGCCAATCAGCTTTCTAGTATCCACAGCGCCCCTTCCTATCAGCCAATGGGCATGCATTTTATCAAACAAAGGATCAATTTACTAACTAGCTCTACCATCGTATAAAGCACTTTTGAAGTAAATACTTATAGTTTACGCATAAATCTATACTTTCGTATATTAAATTTATGTGAATAAATGAAGTATTTATTTATATATGTGTGTGTGTATATATATGCAAGGAAAGGTTATACATGTTCTTGTTCATCCAACCAATCCCTGTTCAATACGTCATACTCTGATTCACTTTGAGTTGCTAATTGGCCACATCACCTATGCATATTAATTAGCTGATTTCCCCGACAGGAGCTCACATTTTTTCATTATCCGGTTTCCCATATGGGCAAAACCTCGGCTTTGGCTTTAAGGTACTTCGAAAACAAAGCATTGCTTGATAACACGTAACAATCCTCTTCACAAAACAACACCACTATCAATTTTCTTGAATATCTTTCTTCGTGTATGTTGCATCAGCAATCAAATTTGTCCTCGGGATCACTCACATAAATAAAAGCTCTAATTCAGCTCTAATTCGACCCATTATGGGTAATTTCCGACAATCAGAGGTGGTTGAGTCACACAAGAATTGAACACTGTTATAATAAATAGTAAAAATTATTACGCAAAATAAATTTTCTCATACAATTCTACCTGGACACGTGTAATAATAATGATAATAGTATAACACATACACAAACATATATAAATACACACACACACACAGAAACACACACAGAAACACACACACACGCACATATATATAAAGACAGATAGATAGATAAATAGATAGATAGGTATTTTAACCAGATAGGTCGCATTAATATTGAAATATCTATTTCACTGAACCTTACAGATGAAATGGACATAGTTTAAGGATATGAGAATTTATTTTTTGTTTTTACATTAAACAACAAAATCTCAGCGGGATAATAAAAAGTAAGTTAGCAAGTGAGCGTTTCAAATGTATGACATTCGTTGGGGCTTGAACTTTCGTTATGGTAGCATATCACATGTTTTAGTAATTTGGCCTGTTTTCTCATTTTCTTAAAGACCACTCATTGTGCCATCGAGCGACCTTTTAAGGAATCAGTAAAACATGTTAAATAAAACAAACATTAAATACCACTTTATTAGCTCATATAAACCAATATATTCGAGAAAAGGCTAAAAAATCATAATTAAATTTAAGCGTTTGTTTGTTTTACGAAATGTTATACGTTTTCATCCGTATAATATTGCCTTATTGACAACAAGAGCTACACTATCATAGGACACGTCGATATCACACACCCTCGCAGCGCCGTAGGTTGAATGTTCCTATGCCAAACTTGACCAACCTTTTGTAAGTTTATGATTCTTTGTTTAATTTATGGAGTCTTCTACTTTGTGCCTATTCAATTATCGATCATTCATAGTGCTATATATATATATATATATATATATATATATATATATATAATGTATATATGTATAAAGATTTTTAACCTTTATATATTAAATTTTTAATAAATAGGAATGTAAACATACAAAATAATAATCATAGTGGGGGTGATAAGTAGTTGAATGGATTCATTCTAATCATATAAATACAAGACTGATAAATTTAAAAAATATATCCATTTTTAATTTGGAAATTGATGAATCACACAGGTAAGAAATTCATTTTTATGGCATGAAAAGTTTAGTAATTGCAATTAAGAATAGGCAATTGGATCAAATATTTGTAACATGTCTTCTTCCTAAGATTAAGGGTGGTGGTGTTTGATCAACACTGCTGAGGAGCCATGATGCAATATACTGTTCTCTTTTTAAATCCCCAAAACATTGTTTTTATGGTAAACAACTGATGATCCCTTAAAAAATAAATCATTAGTACTATAGTAAATTCGAGAGTGAGTTGATGCAGTCATTGCAGGTGATTCAATAACTTACTGACTAGATGGTTTTCTAACGATTGATGAAAATATTTTTATATTTTTATATAGTTTTAAAGGTTAAAAACTTCAAAGACCATATATATATAAAACATTATGAATTGTCGAAAATTGATATTTACCTGGATACCTGTAATAATAATGTTAATGATAATATTATACACACACTTTGTTGTTTGTATTCGAGAGAAATGTTTTAGAAGAAATCCGAGAAAAAAGCGGAAGGTAGGAGATAAAAAGGGGGAGGGACATGGGTATCGACAATATTTCAGTTTTAAAGGTTGAAATACATTAGATTGTATTGTGTGTGTGTGGGTGTAGCAGATTCCGATAGGCGTAGGTGGAGATATATGGATATAGGGAAGGGAAGGTGGAGAGAGAATGGTAAAGAAAAAAGAGAGGGGTTAAGGAGGGGAGGGGAGTTTCAACTTTTACGTTTTCAATTTTGACTGCTTTTTGTTTGTTCAGCCCATTATATTAAGTAGATGATATATATATATATATATATATATATATATATATATATATATATATATATATATATATATTAGTCCCTGTGCTAAAGAGCAGGACACAAAATGTTTTAAATAATAATAATAGAATAACAATAACAAAGACTTTCGCTGGCGAGGACTACTATTGACCGTAACCAGTTATACAATCCTTTTGAAATTTTCATCTCTTTTATTCTCGTTATGTACCGAATATTTGTAAATGAAACCGATATTAAATATGTTCTTTATAAAATTTTAAATATTTTCTATTCTGAAAGAATTTTAAAAAATGTAATCTAAAATTTTAAAGTTTTTGTTTAAAAAGTTCAGATTTTGTCATTATTCAGACCTGTATTACAAAAAGGGGTTTGGTATAAACAAGTTGTGGTGTGAGGAGAAATACAAACTGAAACAGAAAGAATATTCAGATCTGTAATAATACAAAGAGGGGGTTGTTAAAATTGAGGTGTGGTGTGAGGAGAAATACAAACTGAAATAGAGAGAAAGAGAGTTTGAAAATATAATTTTAAAAAGATAATATACAAGTTAGAAAAGCATTTCATTCAAGGCATGAAGTTTTTTAAACAAAATGTTTTTACTATATAAAGGTACAAGATTCAATTTGAAATTTATTTATCTTCAAAGTGCACTTTTATAAATATTACAAAGTAAGGTATAAAAATGTAATTTAAATTGAATCCAAGAACTACCTTGGATTTATTTTACGTAATGTTCAATTTGTTGCAATTTAAAAAAAATATCTTTCATCCAGCAATTAATGGTATGCATATAAAATTTTAAGACTAGGTGACGAGGCTGGTGGATCGTAAACATGGTCCAACATCCGAAACATATGTAACCAAACAGATAAAATGGTAATAAAAAATAAAACACATATGCATATATATATATATTTATATATATACATATATATATATATATATATGTATATATGTATATATGTATATATATATATATATATGTATATATATATAATGATTGTTTTTTTTTTGTTGGAAAAAGAAATCCAGCAGAGGGCTCAAATAAAATAAAAGGTATTCAGAGATAGGGCAGCTTTCTAATCGGTTTGAGTCGAAAATATTTGTTACGAATATATACATGTATGTATATATGTTTGCATTTGTTCCTAAAACTTTCGACAGAGGCGACAGATTTTACCAAGTTCAGTATCGTTTTGAAGTTCGACCTTTCATACGACAAACATCGAAAAATTGGCTAAAATCATTAATATCTTAACCTTCAACAGGGAGGTCGCTTTTTTCGCCGATATTTTTAAAAGTCATCATCTCCTTTTGATTGTCTAGCCTTAATTTAGCATAAGTGACTTCCAGTTTGGCGATGGTCGTAACAGCAAAGACCGCGGGTTTATTTTTCCCATTCTTTTCCTCCTTCGCCGTACGGGTTTGAGCCTGCCTTCCTATTACCACTTATTTTTTTGCTCAACATACACCTCCAAAGGCCCGGGAAACGCACGGCAACCATGCTAGTATATATATATATATATATATATATATATATATATATATATATATATATATATATAAAGAAAATAAAAAGTACAATTAAATTTGCCAAAATGATCCAAGATGGTAAAATTAAAGTATATTATAAATATTAAAGAATTAATACTTATAAAAGAAGATGGTCCATAATAATCCAAATGCAGAAATCCATCCAATCAATATTTATGTCTCGGAAGTAGAGTGAAAAACATATCTTATTTTTCTTTTATTAATATTATTGGAATCTTTTCTTTTTTCCTTGTACACATTTTTGTTAATTATTCCATGGATTTCTGCCTTTGGATTATTATGGACCATCTTCTTCCAATTACAGGATTTCATTGGATTTTACTTGTACAAATGGAAATTCTTTTAACTTTCTTGAAGTTTTACATTGTGATTTTACCGTCACTGGATTTTTTATCTTCACCTGACTATCCATTCATGTTTACTCACCTTTTTCTTTACCATATTCCCTCTGCTTCACTTTTTTTGTTTTCAAGTAAGATTATTGACTTACTTGTTGTTTCATCAAATACTTCTGCATGCAAAATCCGATCCCGCATTTTGCTAATTCCTATCCTCTGATGAGAAGGAAAGTATTTCTTCGAAACTCCGCGGATTAAGGACTATCCATTTAACTCGCGTTTACTTTGCAGATTAAATATGCTTTTAACTCCTTTCAAAGTGTTTTAAACATATTTTATTAACTGTTTGCTCATATATATATATACACATATATATATATATATATATATATATATATATATATATATATATATATATATATATATATTCTAATAAACCGCTCGGCGTTTTGCGGCAGGACAGTATACTTAAATATGATAATTTTATTAATGCAGATTTATTATTATTACAGATGTATTATTATACAATATTGTACTTCATATTATATTGGACCCAATACATGGTAGTCATTTTAAATGTAAAAAAATTATAAGGATGTATCAGGTAGAATAAAAAAAAAACGTAGGTCTCCATTTTTTTTTCTCTTTACCATCTAACCTAACAACATTTGTACATTTGACGGGTTTATCTTATATAATAATTTAGTACAGGCATAGAAAGCGTAACTTTGTCGACTTACACCTGCTTGCCGCTATGTTCACAGTTTAAAAATCAAGTCGAATATTTTCTGTAAAAATATGATATATATTGAAGTTTTAATGTGGTGATTCGCCTTGATCCCCTTGGTGATTCGAACAGATTCGCACAAATCGCATGTAATCATTCGAGAATATGTACATTGTCTTTCTCAGCTAATTTTACTTTTTTATTTAGTGTAGAATTTCTAGCCGCTTTTGCTATAGGACGGTGCGAACATTACAGATGTACACAAATATTGAATTAGTACAATTATTTATCTCAACTAAATTGGCATCATAAGTGCACAAAACTTTTTCTCGTGATTTATGCTAGTAGTTTATGCTAGTAGTTTAACGCTAATAAGTCGTATCATAACAAAGAAACCAATTTTTTTATACTGATTTTAATATATATATATATATATCTTTACATAAGCAATAGTTTGTTGCTACACAGTCATGACCATATTTCAGTCTACTAGTATTTACCAACTAGAGACCTTATCAGGCAAGAACCCTTGCTGTTGCCAGATGAGGTTTAGCAACAAACTACTGCTTATGTAAAGACAAATGTAACCTGATCTACTTCTGTATTGAGCAATCTTGTATGAACCTCATTATATTTCACTGGTTACACTACCTTTTGAAAATAGCAACCTCAAATTATATATAAAAATATATATATATATATAAATAAATATATATATATATATATATATATATATAAAGGGTGACCCAAAAAACGGACCCTAACTCTAATTAGGCCCCGTTTCTTAGTGTTTTGTTCGAATAAAAGGAAACTAGTTTATTATATTCAAAATATCACATCAAAACATTAGAGCATTTGGCCTTTTTTTCTCCGTTCTACAGCATATGTTCTAGATGGCCTCCATTTAGCTTTTTTTTTGGGGGGGGGGTCACCCTGTATATATAGTCATCCACATATAGTACTATTTTGCAGTTCATCAGTGCCGCTAGAAAGGCAACAACCTCAAGCCAGGATCGAAACCTGACTGCCTGTATGACAGCCACGACTTCTAACCATTGCCCTAATTGGCGGCTGCTGTGCGAGTAGTGAATTAATGGTGGTTTGAGATCTCTCTCTCTCTCTCTCTCTCTATATATATATATATATATATATATATATATATATATAGAGAGAGAGAGAGAGAGAGAGAGGAATAAAGCTAACTTAAAAAACAGGTTTACTTTCTAAGTGAAAGGGTCGACTTGTCTAGGTAGATGAAGCTCTACTCGATTAAGACGAGCAATGTATAACAAAAACATAGGGAAATAAATCTTGATACATTATATAACTTTATTACATTATCGTGTCAATAAGGATGAGGGGGATTATAATAGGTGAAAGGAAAACGAAGGAACCTCTTTAGGAAATATTATTTCAAAGCTAAATGCTTCAATCAGAAGACAAAGAAAACAGCATTATACAAGACTTAGGGCAAAATAGACCGCAGAGACATTTAAGGTTAGAAATAAAATAGTTCAAGGGTAAAAGTAATGAAATGCAAGGAATTAAAGCATTAGCAAAAATTTCAGTGACCGAAGAAGCGGTTATTTATTGTGGATTTGATGAAGAAAATACTTAATAAAAGGAAATAAGTTCAGAAAAATAAGGAATAGAAATAGGGAATAAATATGCTGTAATTAACCTTTCCTTATTGACATGATTATTCCATGAGTTTCTTATGTAACTTTATTTTATCTTGTTATCTCTTCTATAAATAAATAGATATATACATGTACTTATATAGTTTTAAGAATGCGAGAGATTATAGAATTATTTCCACAGCCGAACACGTCGCAGTCTACAAGCGCCATGACATGCAACAAACCGAAAGTCCAAGATTAGAGTTTCGCCTGATTTGGGCTCATAAGTAAAACGGGATTCGAAATCGGAGCCTCTTGCATGCGAGGTAAGCACCCCGCCTACTGAGCAAACGCCATGCACACAAGAAATTCTATTAACCAACACAAATCAAGCAAACCACGGCGACATTGGACTGTGGAATGGACTTACTTTGTCTTGAAAAGAGACGCGGTCATCCAACCAGCTAATAATCCCAATATCTTGTATCACAAGTAGGAATTTTAAACTCGCCATGACAATGCCACCTAGCAATGCTTACCTTGCGAGCAATTAGTAATAACATTTTTAGAATGTGAGAGATTATATAATTATTTCCACAGCCAATCAACGTCGCCGTCTACAAGAGCCATGACAGGTTTTTTTGGCTGTCATGGCTATTGTATACTGCGTCGGTGTTTGGTTGTGGAAATAAGTAAACATATATATATATATATATATATACATATATATACATATTTATATATGCATATATATAACATATATATATGTATATATATATATAATTGTAAAACACAGATGACTTTGTAACGAGTGACGTCACCCACTTTCCGTTTTACGACATCCGGTTGTGCATGCACGCATAAACAGTAACAAATAACAACGTAAACAAATACACACAAATCGCTTCTTTTGCAGATTTTGACCAGCACACTGAAATATTAACGTTATTATTTCGAAACTATTATTTAACATGGGAAGAGTGGGGATGTTTTGGAACTATTCTTTATTACAACTATACTATCGCTATTTACTTACAACTAAACAACTTTGACCCGTTGACAAACATAAGAACAATTGTAGTAAAACCAGGACTACTACTACTACTACTACTACTACTACTACTACTACTACTACTACTACTACTACTACTACTACTCTATCCGTCCCTTTTCCTTCCTTCCTTCTCTTTTTATTTTTTGATTACATTTCTAGATACAAAATAGTTGTGAGAAAACGGTGAATTTGTTGACACATTTACTAATCTGTTTCAATATTAGTTTTGTTTTATTTTATTTATTTAGATGTTATGTTTTTGCTTCAGGTTTTATTAATTATTTTTTTTAGATTTTAAGTTTCTATAACTTGGTTGGAGGATTCCAATATGGGTTATTCATTCTTATATTTTTTATCGGTAGGTTCATGTGCAGTTTTGCTGCTAAATGACTTTCGTCGGCCTTTGATTCGTAGGAAAATCATGTTTAATTTTCGATTTTTGAGCGATTATTCGGAAAAATAGGTTACTTTACACGAATAAGAAGATTTTTTTTCATGTTTGAGTGATCCATCCGTAATTTTTCAAGTTAATATACTTTCATAGAAATGTTTCTGTTATGTCAAAAAAAAAACAAACTATTTTTTTTACGTCACAAGTGTCACGCTCATACATGAATTTCATAGCTAATATAACATACTTACCCAACAGGTAACGAGTAGTCTAGCACACACACACACACACACACACACATATATATATATATATATATATATATATATATATATATATATGTATGCATACTAGCAGGCCGCTCAGCATTGCCTGATGGTAAAATATGCTTAAATATGATATTTTGGTTGATACAGATTTCGTATTTATTATTATATATTGGACTCAATATATAGTAATGACTTTAATAGTAAAAAAAAAAAAAAATGCTCGTTCACCAATACCGAGAATCGAAACCAAAACGTTTAGCTTACGATTCACTTTTTCCTTTGACGCTAATGCATGGGCTATAAAGACATGTTTACCGCAAGGTTAAAACTTAAAGTATGAACCAATAGCTATAACGTTATGCATAATCGTAATGTCGTCGTTCGACTTGGACCTTGCAAATTCCATTTCTTTTATTTTCGCACCTTTGCACCATTTCCCTCGCTAAAACCCAAATATAAAGCTTCGAATATTCAAATATCCTTTACATTAAAATTCATGTCAGTAAACAGAAAACTTTGCGTTTAATAAGGGGCATTTATATATATATATATATATATATATATATATATATATATATATATATATATATATATATATGATTGCAAACTTCTTGTCAGACGAGTGCCACTCCCTCAGACACTTAATGTCCATGAGCCCAGAAATGACTTTTTTTTTTTCTTAGTCCTACTGGTGAATTCACACGCTCACGCAGGCATGATACTGAAGACGGTCATTGAGATCAATTATTACATGTTTCCATCATTTCAAGCCTCCATGCGTCTAACTTTTTACAGGACCATTTTTATAGACAAATGCCTGAGGGAGTATCTATACAAAGGTGATTTTACAGAGTCTTAGCTTTGTACGACAGCTGTCTCTCTCTCGGTTCAAAATGTTGAGATCCAGCAACAAGCAAGAGCAAGATAGCCAGCAACAAGTTAAACTGCAGACCAGCTTAATGCGGGTACTGGTCTCCCGCTTTATGGTTTTTTGAAATCAGAGATTTGCTTCTCCTAGAAAGGTTGCCTTCACCACGGCTTATGGGAGCCCTCTCCACCCAACACAATATATATATAAATATATATATATATATATATATATATATATATATATATGTAGATAGAGGTTTGTATTTACTACAACATTTTTACGCAAATACTACGCAAGTATAAATCATGTAGAATATCTGCATGGATATAATTACCCGTATTCATTAACTAAAAATGATCACCCCTTAAGGAAACTAATAAGGAATTAAGTAAAATGAAGTTTTAAGAGAATATGCGAATTAGCTAGATCTTTTTCAGATGAATGCAATTCCACAATCCACATATATCAATTTAATATGAATATCTATATACAAAAAACACAAGTTACTAGGAGTCACACACACACACACACACACCCACACCCACCCACACACACACACACACATATATATATATATATATATATATATATATATATATATATATATATATATATATATATATATATGGCTTTTGTGGGCTGCGACGTTGTTTGGCTGTGGAATTTATTATATATATATATATATATATATATATATATATATATATATAAATGGAGATATAGATTATGGTAAATTGTGATTTAAGACGGCAAGTTACAAAAATTACATTAACATTTTATGCTTTAATCAGCGAAAGGAGACGCGTGTCGTTGATGAATTTATTATCTCGAATCAGACGAACAAGGACGCAGATATTCTGATAGCTAAATCAGAAGAAACACCGACGAGATGGAAAGAAGATTTAAAAGCAATCAACATTCTAGGGGAATAATAATAAGAATGGGCCGATAAGAAATCCGTTGCTTGTCTTCTGCACTTATATCAGCTGTAATTCATCATCTTTTTTTTTAGATGAACGCGACGAAAGGGGCGAACGCTTTCATTCGTTTTATTTTGCTTGAAATAGAATTGTGACTGCCGTGATCCGCCTTCTCTTTACATAATATGCCAAGTACAATCTACTGAGTATATCTGCTGATATATCATAATAAATATCTGAAACTTACAGTAAATACTTTACGCACAAAAAATATATCAATCATTTTTGTCTATTTACATTTTAAATTTAAATATAAATCAAATATAAAGATAAAATATATAGTCATATTTTATCTAAATTAGGAAAAACCCGATGTTGTTCGGGATTACACGAGGATCATTACTATATACTTTATTAATAAACATCATTTACCTTCTTTGGTTACATTATACCCACCTTCTGCAAAGCTCTTAAACAATGCTGAAAGAAACTTGAGTGTTAAGAAACTCCCTTAATTTTGCTTATGCATATCATTTGAATGTTAGATACTGGTGCATATGTGAACTAGACGTATCTCATCATTTGCTCGCTATTGTCCGGAAGACATCAACGGCTGGATTATGTTGAGCGTCGATAAAAATATCAAAAACAAAAAAATCTGTCCCCCAAGATCGCCATGGACATGAAATATGTGCCTCTGTTCCGCCTGCCTGCTTCCCTCCGGACTACAACTTGGATGTCTTCAAGTCCAATGTTAACAAATTCCTAATTAACCGCCCCCTTAATTAAACACTTCATCAAATCTCCACACTAACGTAATGAATGTACTTGCAAAAACCCTTATCCCTGAGTGGCTTCCGGGCCTTGATAAGTGATGACCACTGTATAAAAAAAATAATAATACAAAATGTGTGCTTCCGGGTGGCACTTGTTCACACCACTGCGTTAATATTTGCCCCCTATCACCCCCACAACAACGGAGTTACTATCTTTAAGAGCATATCTCAGAAAACTGGCGACCTATTGTCTGCTAATTCGTAAGTTAACATTAACGTTTGTGGAGATTTCAATGTTCACAATGTGAAATGGTTAGCCCGCTCAACCACGACAGATAGTGAAGGGAATGTTCTGTCATTATTTCTCCACTACTTATGACCCAGCTTTTTCACGAACCCAATTGTGTGCCCGCCACTGACTGCCAGTTTGCAATTCTCCTAGACCTTTATCTCACAATTTGGCCTGAGCTGTTTTCATCCTCCATTCAGTCTGCATTGGGATCTTCCGACCACTCGGTTGTATCAGTTGAAATGAAACGAACTATAATGTCCTCAGACGTACCTAGACGTAGTATATCGATGTTGTATGGCTGACAGGGATAGCTTCTGTATATTTATATCATATCCACTTCTACGTTCCATGTTTAATATGAATGTGTCCTCTATAGTATCAGATATGATGGAATAGTTAATCGCCGTATAGACCGCTTCAAACCCTTCAAAGGATTTCAGCAAAACCTAACAGCTAGTTGTGATTCTCTCTAGAATGTGATGCTGCCATAGCATACAGAAGTCACTTTCTTAATTGCTTCCAAAGTAATAGATGTACTGAGACTAGAGCCGCCTTCATCATTGCAAGCAGACACTTTAAAAGAGAAATAAAAAACGCGAGAGAGCTGCATGCTCAGTCCGCTTAGTTCAAAGTAGCTCAGCAGCCGATTTTCACAATTTTTACAAATACTAAACAGGGTCTTGAACAGAAGTGTGTACTTTATCTTAAACATCATCAATTGGCCTAAGGCAATCCGATTAGCATCACACGAAGCCAAACACTTTGCCAAGAACTTTGCAACTAATCCTACCCAATGCGATGAAGGCCCCCACCCCGTATTTTCTCCAGTATCTGAAAACACGCTGTGCGACATACAAATATCTGTCCCTCGATTTCAGTAAAGCAACTGGCCCTGACGTCATTCCAATTATAGTGTAGAAAAAAAAAAGCTTCAACCAGGACTAGCACCCATACCTATAAAGCTGTTTAAGCATTAGCCTAATTTGCATTACTTCCTAACACCCTGGAAAACCTCATCAGTATGTCTCGTATTATAAAATCCAGGTGATCGGCCATCTCTCTCTCAGTACAGACCAGAAGTCTCCTGTGCGTTATGAGTAAGTTGCTAGACTCTGCATTAAATAGAGATATAGTAAACCACCTAAGCAAAATAATCTCAGTGACATGCAATGTGGTTTCCGTTCTACTAAATCTACAGTAAATGTGCAAACTGTTATATGTCATAAGATTAGTGAATCTTTCGACTGAGGCTTCGCTTCTATGGCAATTGCTTTTGACATATCAAAGGCTTTTGATAAGGTGTGACATAACAGTCTACTCCACAAGATCTTCAGCTACGGTATAGCTGCAAATTTATTCTCAATTATTAAATCATTTCCCTCTAATACGTTCATAAGAGTAGTAGTTGATTGGCAGAAATCAGAAGCTCACAGTATTAATGCTGATGTTCCTCAAAGGCTCGTCCTGGGTCCAACTCTCTTCCTCATCAACATCAGTTAGTTTTCAAGTAACATCCTAGGATCATTCGGAGACATTTATGTTGACGACACTACTATCAATGAAAACACTTCAAAGGCCGTAAATAACAAAGTACTCTCTGATTCTTTCTCCTCTGATCTTGAGCATGTGGTACAATGGGGAAATAGTGGCTGGTTACTTTTAATGCATCTAAAACCAAGCTTCTATCTCTCCATCCTCAACACTCTGATCCCCGTTTGGCATCAATTGAAATGAATGGCTCCCGTCTTGGGGAGCTTCCATGTTTTGACATCTTCTGTCTGACCTTTATCCGTGATCTGAAATGGAACACGTGCATCAAATACTATGACAATGTCGCTAGAAAAATGATAGGATTATTCTACCGCACATGCAGATGCCTCACTGCTGATAACATTTTATATCTGTTTAAGAGCCCTGCATGTCTAAGGATGGAGTATTGTTGCACCCATCTTGGCAGGAGCTGCTAGAAAGACGAATATCCTCATTTAAATGTTTTATGGGGTTCTATTTTAATGGGTAACTTAGTGGTTGTGGCACATATATATGCTGCACATAGAATGGGACAGAACTTAACGACCACTTCTATGTTCTCCATATAATGTAAGTTTAATTAAAATAGTATAGATTAAGATTTTTAAGTGGAATATGCTTTCATAGGAGTGCAGTATAAAATACTTTCTTTTACGTCAAAACACGTTTTAAAATTATATATAGATTCCTCCAATAAGGAACAAAAAACATACACACATACATATATATACACATTGAGTAATATATATGTATACATACACACAGACAGACAGACACAACCCCCGATATATATATATATATATATATATATATATATAATGCATCTGCATTCAATGTTATGAGGAGATATCTTATTTTGCGTATCTATTTTCACAATTTACTTCAAATATGCTAAATACAGAAGTATCTTATTTTGCGTATCTATTTTCACAATTTACTTCAAATATGCTTAATACAGAAGTAGTGCTAGATAGTCATTTATGAAAATATATAGATATTTCAATACATAAAATCGTTCGCGTTTCATTTCTATGAGGAATCATCAGGATAAGATGCATGGTATAATTTTTATATTTTTTTCATAATTTATTATCTAACTCTATTTATGTAAAATTTTATGCCCGTATTATGAGCGATACCATTTCATCTATTTGCCCTTAGACTCTACATGTACTGTTTTACTGGATGCTGTTCGTTGCACCGTTGGGATTGTTCGTTCTAATACCATAATGTTGCCAGACTCTAAATAACGTCCCCATCTCTCAGTTGAGAGGTGCCTTTCGTAGTCGTGTCTATATATATTTTTGCGTTTTCTTCCTTTTGGCGTGTTATAACTCATCCAAATAAGTACACTTTTTTCTCGTATTTTTTAAAAAGTTAATTGCTATTTGTATTGCTCAATTTATTTCATGGACTATGCATATCAAGTAAAGTACGTATCTAGTTACTTTATCATCGGCGCACTTAACTATACTTATTATTTCCCTCCCGCTTAGTTCTTTTCACGTAGTGTCTATCTATATCTCGCGCAGTACATTGTGTATGGTTATTATTTTCATAGTTCTTAGTTCCAATCATATGAGTTCTTCTTTTTGTTAAACCTACGAAGGTCCAGAATATCTTAGTACGGATATTGCCAATATATTTTTTCCTTTTAACTTCTGCTACTAAAATTTGGTTTCAATGACTAGTCTGGTTCCCCTCAAGTATTTAAAGCATCTATAAAGAATGGTATAAGAAGATATACTACTTTTTACGTAGCAAACCTTAATAGTGTTAGGTAGTAAATTATGACAATATACAGGTATTATTAGAATCGTGCGACGGAATTTTGTTGTTCATTTTTGTTAGTGAATTGTTTCAGCATTTGGATGACATCATTATATCAATAAATAGTTGTAATCATAGATCAGCTCTTATGAAAATAATCTGTATTTTATGCTTGTCATATGTTATCATCCGCTCTCCTCGTACCCAATGCTGTATCCATAAATTTGATAGTTGTCCGGCATTTTCTGCATATTAATTTCTTCATGATTGGAGTACTGCATAGCAAGTTTTCTTATAGTCGATTCATGACACGGCTATGATTTTTCTACTTTAATGTCATTGATTAAATTTTCTGCGCGATTCACCAAGTAATGGATCGTTTCTGTCGCTTTATGAAAATCCCTCTAAGCCACGAAAAGAAGATTTGCTCTCTTAGTGATGATCTTAATATTCTAGATGTAGTTTGTAGGAAAGCGGTCTTTTTACATTAACGTAATTATTAGTTATTAACTCGTTGTTTATACTTCCTAAGTTTTGCATTAGTATTTGGGGGGGGTTTAAAAATAGAAAACAGTTATGTTGAAATCAGCTGGGAAGTAGACCGTTGAAATGATTTTCCACAAAAGGACAGTTCTAGGAAAGACACTTTCCTAAACAAAAAAATCTAATTTTTGGCATACAAGCGTAGAAATGGGAATTAGTAATAGTGAGAGTAGTTAGACTAGATTTCGTTATGAATGTTTTTCAGATTAAAACGATAGATGAAAATCAGTCGAGCAGCCACCATTAAAATAAAACTCATTCATTCATTCATGTAATGTCCTACCTAGTTCAGGCATTGACGGCCATGACTCTCCATTGATCTTTCTCCATCGAGACATTCGCGGATATATTGTTGCTCATAATTCACAATACTATTTTTGCTCTTTTCTCGAAAGTATTTGATGTATTGCCACAGCTTTCTTTGCCATTATACAGACAATAGGCTGCAGTTTCTTTCTGTCCATGCAGTCCTCATACTGGGCAATTGTCCTGACTATTGTATTTAAAGGAATCTTCTGCCCGACACAACGAAATACGAAACAAAAAAGGTTTAATTCCTAATTGCACCCGCTTTACATCAGTCACCTGCTTTCCATGACCTGATCGGGAAACTAATTGGGTTCTCGAACTTTCCCAGGGGTCTCCCACAGACTACCGGAGGAATAGAAGGCACCTACATATTCTCTTCTTACAGCGCCTTGCATTCCCAAGTGGTCACCCATCTAATATTAGCCAGGCTCATCATTGCTTTATTTCGGTGATTTGGTGGGAACCAGATGTCTAGCAACGTGATTATACCGTATTAATAAATACAATAATGATAGGTTAGGAAAAGACCAGCAGCATGAAAGAAGCTGTATAGAAGAAGAAGAAGAAGAAGAAGAAGAAGAAGAAGAAGAAGAAGAAGAAGAAGAAGAAGAAGAAGATGAAGAAGAAGTACATCTACTAACAAACCCCAAACTACGTTTGTACTTTGTAAAATATTGTAAGTTTTTTTTATAAGCGGATCATCTTCAGATGTGGCGGCATTTTCCATATTGGGACGGATTCGAATCTAATAGGTTATTGCGCCAGGAGTGTGATATATTTTGGAGCGGCATAATAATTCAATCATTATTTCTACGACCTTAACCACGAATTTGATTCAGATTCCATTTAAAATCTGCAGAAATAGTCAATTCCATTAACTCATCAGCAGAGAAAGCTCTTATCAATTTTAAAAGAAAATAAAAGTATATAGGCATGATTAAAAAATCCGAAAAGTATAAATTTTTTACGCAATTTTTAGCGTAAGTGCTGCCAAGAATCGTGCATCTCGACATACTAAAAGGGCTAAACAGTAGGATGGTCAATATCTTTGATATTTGGAATATAGACTTTAGTCATTTATTTGTTAGATATATATATATATATATATATATACATATATATATATACATATATATATATATATACATATATATACAAACACACACACACACACACATATATATATATATATACATGAAAGAAAAAATTGTCTGAATTCATAACATGAGAACACGATGGAAAGATAACTATTCAGCTTACCTTATATTAGTAGAATAACACAGAATTTTAATCACCTCAATAGAAGATTCACATATTTCACTGATAAAAGGTCTAGGAAGTTAGAACGTGATTACATACATTCTTATTTAAATGTTAACTTTGTGCTACTGAGGGAATTGTTTAATAATTAAGGTGATAACGTTTCTTAAACGATCGTACAAAATTTAAGTTGTTATTATTCAAATTATCTGAATATATATAAATAATCATGGATTAATTTCGTTTACATCTTAATCAATATATATATATATATATATATATATATATATATATACGAGCAGGAGGACCTTACATTGCCCGGCATTGAATGATGATCAACGAATATTTCACACTCTTATATTTTTATTGTCATCGAAATTCGTCAAATCGCCCGGGGGGGAAGCTTCATATGCCCCATCCAGTAACTTAATCCAAAATATATGTTATTCTACATTGCACTGTAGAGAACATACATTTATTATCTAAGCTTCTTGCTAGTTAATGGAAAGAATTAAGATATTTACGTGCGAAGTTTGAACCTACAATTCATGGTCTCTACCGGTCCAAATTATGACAACAGGACCATAGCCAGCATCCCCAAAATGAATCGCCGGATTGCCTAGCATGACAGAAACGTGCACATGATTATAAAAATAATATTTTCGTTCAGAGTTAGCGTCTTTGCTGTAATTTCGTATTTCATTGGACAATGATGTGGCAATTAAACAATGTTTTTTGTGAGGCATTTAGTGTACGAGTTAAATAAGTCCACCTATTTACCCATTATTAAAGTTCGTCTTTCTGTTTCGGTTATGACTATTAGTGTTTGGCTTATTACTATTTGTAGACGTTATACTTATGTTTCTTAGTGTAATTTTGATTGTTGCTGTATTGGCCACATTTTTACACATGTTGGTTTATTTATCCTCTATCGCTTAAAACGTTTATTTTTTTATTTCATCTTCATTTAAAAAATTTCCTGCCATCATTAGGGCTCTGTTACTGTTCCTGTGACACGCAGGTAAACGTGGAAAGTAATGTGTGCACATTGTGCCACTTTCAAACGTAGAATACTCCTATCGATCTCAGTATTTGTATACAACTTGCCAACTAGTAGATGATCTGCAACAAAAATGTGAACAATTTTCATCAAAAGGAAATGGAAACGTGCCGTCTTTTCTGGAAGGACAATCTTATTGTTCCTGTAAGGAGTTAGGGCATATTAGATAAATAAAAGCGTACCTAAGAAAAACATTGTTTAATAGTGACACTATTTGTCAAGGAAATAGGAAATCACAGCAAAGACAATAACCATGGCCAAAAACGTTGTTTTCATAACTTTGGACACGTACCTGTTATTCTGGTTAATCAAGCTATGCATTTTAAGGTCCTGCTGTTATAATTTAGATCGGTAGAGAGCATTAGGTGTACCGTGGCGCATCTCTGATCTCGCTCGTTGAGCATTGTGTAAATTTCAGATGATAGAAGGCTCCCATCGGTCTTGGGATTTGTACGCAACTTGCCAACAAGTAGATGAACTGCGAAAACAACAACAAAACCCAGCTTTTCATCAACCGGAAATGGAATCATGGAGAACGACAATCTTATCGTTCCACCCTGTAAGGAGTTAAGGCAGAGTAGATAAAAAAAGAAGTATATTGAACACTTGTTGACTTTGAATAGGTCAACACCCTGAATATAATAAGAGGTCGAGAGAATAGCGATATAAAAAGAATTCTCCGGTGGAAAAGAAAGAAAGAAAGAAAGAGAGAGAGAGAGAGAGAGAGAGAGAGAGAGAGAGAGAGAACGAAAAAGTATCGGAGAAAAAGAACGTTATAAACGTGTTCCCTTTTACACAACCCTGAGAGAAATTGTCATCATGATATAGACGACGAAACAAACACTGGCTGTTTTGTTGCATTGTGACCGGAAGGGAGGGAGAAACTCAATGAAGTGTGTTTAGTTGTGAATAGAAAAAATGTTGTGAATAAAAAAAGCGGAAATCTTTATTTCACCAAAAAATCTCCTCACATAAATTATTCATACAATCAATTTAAGTTTAATAGTAAATAATGACTTAATGATCGGCATTGAATCTTATTAAGCTTCAATAAAAATAGCTTTCATCCAATAAAAAATATAAACAAAGACTAAAATATTTCCTTTCAAGAAAACAACATTGAGATAAATATAAAACTGCAAAAAATCTTTCAATTCATATATTTCCACACGCAACCAAATGTACAGCCACACTGATTAATATTATACGCGCATAAATAAAATTATGGTGTCACGTGTCGTGTACGTATGTATTTGTATTTTTTACACTTAAATGATTGACAAATGTTATTTTTGTAAGATCTATTAATCGGTTATTTATTAAAGCAAAATAATATCAGAAAAAAGAACATGGATTATAATTAAAATGATTTTATGGGCACTATAATGTGCACATAGAAAGCTATACACAGTTTATATTTATATAAGTTATACGCACACATATATGTATACACACATATGTGTGTGTGTGTGTATTTACATATATGTATGTGTATGTAACATATATACACATATATATATGTATGTATATATATATATATATATATATATATATATATGTATATAAGGTTAGGGATATGTATTTATCCTAAGTAAAATACACAAACGCTTCTGTGTTTCATCCCCGGAAAGAATCACAGGCTAAAATTCATTGAAATAGTGTTATCCGATGTTTTATATATCCATTTGATGTTTAATTTAGGTTTGTCTGGGCTTATCATAATGCGTTGTAACTATCATTTTTATTTGTTTTTATTTAATGTTTTTATTTATGGTTTAACTATCTGGTTATAAATTCAAGTAGTACGTAGTACGTAGTATTACCTGTGAACTCTTATTTCCTTGGAAAATAGTGTGGCTTGGTAAACAATCCTTTTTGTAAATCATTTATACTATAGTGAACAAAGTGTATGAATTCAACATATCATCTATTTACCCATTATTAAAGTTCTTATTTTTATTTGTGTTCTGGTTATTTGCTATATCTCTTGTGTTTCTTATTGTTACTTTGATTGGCCACGTCTTTACACATCTTAATTTTTTGTTCTCTATTCCTTTCATTTTTTATTATGAGCTTTCCTTTTCATTTTTAAATTTTCCCGGCATCAACAAGTTGCTGTGGAACGAAAACAACAAACGACTAGTAATAATATGTGCACATTTTTTATTACTAAATGTTGGTATTTATGGCCTACATTTATGGACTTATGTATGTCAGTCTATTTAAATGTGTACATTTCGTTGTACAGTATTGTTGGGGGGGACACACCTATGCACAAGAGATTAAATTTTCCCAACAAAGTCGAATGGCACGATTCCTAGTGTGATCTTTATACTTAAAGTTTAAATGTAACGTTAAATAACATCTTGTTAATCTTTCCTATGCATGGTCCTAAACAGTAGTCCTTTACATCCAAGTGGCGATGTGACTTGTTGGGAGTAAACGTGTGTTAAAAAAAGTTAAATTCAATTTTTGCAGTATGTATTTTATTATCAAGATCGTCTGTAAATGTACAGGAGAGTTAAGTAAGCCTCATCTTCATATTCTTCAGTCGCCCTTCATTTTTATTTGAACCGGAAAACAAAAATAAATAGACGGGAATAATTTCTACGTGGTTTTGAATGTCTAAATCCTATGTATTTATTTGCATTTTTATTCAGAACATCTCAAGCATTTTCACTCATTTGAAATTCGTCTCGAAATAATCCTCCCAAATGCTAATTATGCCCCTTTTCATCATGGTCGATATTTCATTTCACGGAATCTCCACCCCATTAAAAGTTGTTTTAGCCTGCCCTTAACTAAATTGGATCAGTAAAACGACGAATGGCGTTACTGTTACCAAATGTGCTACTCGATTTAAATGCAATGTTTGAAAACTGTGTTTCCCAAATTGTAACAAACTCTTCATTCCTTCGTTATATGTTTTAAACAGGAAAAAAAACTAATTTGCAGTAAGTTTTGCAAGGTTTTTATTTTTTTTTTTTTACTGTTTCTTTATCAACAGTTTTATTTTGCAAAAAACAAACAAACAAAAAAACGAGTATTTTCAATCATAAATATGAAAAAATGTTAACTACTCAACCAACACAGACATTATGTTCAATGTGCAGCACACTTTTGATCGACTCTTGACATTTAAACAGAAGCCAACAAATGTGAATGCAGCATTTATAAGAAAAGTTATTCGGTGTTGGCCGGGATGAAAATTAAATTTTGCAATCAAAATATGCGCAATATTTAAAGTATAGCAGACGACTATCAACGCAACACGGACAGTGCCGGGTATCCTTGCTAGTTATTCTATGAATTTAATATAATACGTTGTTTTTATTTAGAAATTGGATCTAAATTCCACGCTCACACGTACACACACATGCACACATATATATATATATATATATATATATATATGTAGAGAGAGAGAAAGAGAGAGGGAGAGAGGGAGAGGGGGGCGAGAGGCGTACATATATAGAATTAATTCATTTTCATATATAATTTGTCACTTATAATAGCATCATTAATCACCAGAATGGATTTGGGAGAGTTTTTTTGACGAACAAACTGAGCGAGTTCACAATAATGGGATATTTGGATCATCGAGTCGTTGTATATATATATATATATATATATATATATATATATATATATATATATATATATATATATTTATCTGTGTGTATATATATATATATATACATATATATATATATATATATTTCCAGACATTTTTGTATGAGCACTTTTATCGATTATACACACCTGAAACACTAGTCCTCTGCAAAGTAATCTCCTCCTGCTGCAATTCCATCTCAACAACTTCTGAAAGACCCCATATATGTCCTTCTGTGTCAACGTGTCAATGACCTTCGTTACAGCATATTTCACCTCTTCAATTGTCTCATAACGAAAGACTCTAAAGTTTTCATTGAGCTTAAGAAATAAGCAAAAGCATTAGGTAGCAGATCTGGACTACAGAGAGAGTGAGAGACTATCCCGTTACCCATCTAGGTCAAATAGTCTGTGGCAAAGATAAAGTTTTAGAATGTGCCTTCCCGCAAATATGCATTTTTAGTTCCTCGCGGATAAATACGTGTACAATTGCCACACTGAGAACAGACTGTACTTATATTTTCTTTATAGACACACGATTGCCCTTACCCATAAAATTCTTTATTTAAACAATCAATTATGTTGTTCTGACATCCTTACTCCTCCTATGCCTCTCATCATCTCTCACAGACTCCATGCTTTCCTGAATCTTTTATGCAACTCGAAAACGCATGCCCGATTCATGCAAGATGGTCTAACAGCTGTCTGAAGCATTCCACATGCTGCTAAGTCATTTTTCCAAGTTTAAAACAGAATTCTATTTCATATCATTCTCATAAAGTGTCCTCATATCCAGATTTTATTTTTGATATTCACTAGGTGTGACAATCAGATTTAGGGAGGGTGTATTAAAATTCCTGTTGTAGTTGCCTATTTGAACCAGAAATTAGAATAATTAGTCAGTCACCCTATAAGATGTATAACAATTACATATCGAATTGTCAAGAATCTACGACAATTTAATTGCGTCTGCAAAAAAGTCTGGAAACTTATTTAAGGCACCTCGTGTATATATTAAGATTACCTTAGTCGGCGGAGTTTCAAGTAAATGTGTTTTTCTTATAAGAGGTAAGATATAAGCAAATGAGTATCGTAGTGCAGGTATGAATTTGCTGGTATTGTCATGAATTGAATCTACATTATATGAAAACACGTCTTAAATGCAAAAAGAAAATTTCAGAAAAAGAAATGAAATATAAAGTGAATGCAGATGAAAGGATATGAAATGGTTAGGAATTTTCAAGACGAAATGATCATAAGAGTCAACGTTCCTATTAAAAGAAGCCCGACTTATAATGTTATAAACATTAGAAGTCTTGTTTCTCTCATGAGAACAATGACTCTTATGATCATTTATTCTTGGAAATATCTAAGAATTTCATCTCCTTTCATTTGGATTTTTAATGTTTCATTTTTAAATCACTTTTTTTATTTTTCATTTTTGCCCCTTTTCATGAACTCTTTGAATTATTATTTTTGTTGCATGTATGACTCTTTTTTATATAATGCTGTTTCAGTTATGCCAGTACCAGCAAATTCATAGCTTTGCTATGATATTCATTTGCTAATATATTTTCTCTGATGAGAAGAACACATTTCTTTGAAATGCGGCGGATTAAGGAAATCTGTCGAACAATAACTTCATGTGAAGTATAATTTACCATCTTACTAGGTGATCTTATATATATATATATATATATATATATAATTATTTTTTTACTATAATAATTAAATACCTACAGACACTAGTGTTTCATCCTTTCGGGAATCTTCAGTGCAGGGTGTCAATATAGCTCGTATGCGCAGAGCGGCACTGATGAGTTGTGATACAACGAAACAGGACTGTATGTCGATGACTACATATATATATATATATATATATATATATATATATATATATATATAAATGCGTGTGTATGTGTTCCTGTGTGTATTCGAATGAGTACATATATTTTCCTTTCTCAGTTCGTGCACGCTTCGTAATTCATATCGCCTGCTAATGGTTTAGTGTAATGCACAGTTTTTTTTTCTTTTATGTATATTAATAAATGGAAAACTGTGAGAGTGATGATCTATGCTTGTATAAGATATCGTTTTATATCATTCTCGACAAATCAAGTTCCAGTAGCCTAATGGATAGAGTGACTATCATCTTGATGGTTGTTGGTTCGATCCAGGGCTTTACATATGCGCTGGTGCAGTCATATTGTAGGACATTGATACAGCGAGACAATACGCCTGCGACCGCACACACACACCCACACACACACACACAAAACACACACACACACACACACACACACACATATATATATATATATATATATATATATATATATATATATATATGATTTCAAAATCAAAAGCATAGACCTTTATCTTCTGGGACAGCAACAGTTAACGGACCTAAGAATGACGGTGCCAAATCCATTAAAAAGTTAGTATGTCTCTACGCAAAATACAAAATAATGGGGCACTCAGAATGGGCGGATGCTTGTGAGAGAATAAATTATGCGTAAGATGCAAATTTGAAGAGGAATCAAACCTACTCTCGTCTTAACGACGATGGCTGTAAGAAGACAATCCCTACGCTCACCGGGTTTGCCATTGTATTCTATTTCCGTCTAGGTATTTATTTCCCGACAACAACGATGTTTAATCTATTTATGTCATATGCAGTGACCTGGGTAGATGCGCTCGATAAGAACCTGGTGTTATTCATACTAGCCTCGGAAACATGTCTACACAGTAGAAAGAAATTACAGTTGCATTACCCGTAAAGACTTATTTACATGTATCTTTTCCCCTATAAGCTTATATTTTTGACTGAGATAGTTTCATGGGTGAATACTATACTTCAGTACAGGCTGGCGTCAACATTGCTTGACCAACTGTCAGTACACTTAGTCAAAATATCGGTCATTATAAACTTAGAATGGAGGTATAGAACTTAGGTATTTCGGACGATGTCAAAACATCGTTAATTCACGACTCGTACAACAGCCGCCGATTAACGTTATGTATATGAGCCTTGACTACCGTACAGGCGGTCGGGTTGCAATCATGGCTTAACGTAGTTGCCTCTTTAGCCGCACTGATAAGATGTTAAACAGCGAAAGAGTACTGTATGTGGAGATTATATATATATATATATATATATATATATATATATATATATATCTAGTCTTTGAAGTTTTTAACATTTGAAACCATACAAACATTTACTTTTTATCATTCGTTAAAAAAAAATCTAGTCAGTAAGTCATTTAATCACCTGCAATCACTGCATCAACTCTCTCGAATTTACTATAATACCAATTTTATTTTTTTATTTTTCAAGGGATCATCAGTTGTTTACCATGAAACACTGTTTCGGGGATTTAAAATATATATATATATATATATATATGAATTTTGGGGTAAGAGAAGTTATTATATATATATATATATATATATATATATATATATATATATATATATATATATATATATATATATATCATCATCATGCAGTCCGTCAATCCTGACGATGACTAGTCGGGGCTTCAGTGTTTTATCCTTCGGTGTTGGCATAGTCCTCTTTCTGTGTGAAACATCCGATCACAGGTACTGCATATGTGGGTGCCAGGGTTGTGTCGCCTGTAGTGTCTCAGCTCTAAGGCTTCTCCAATCTTTCTCTCTATTTCTTTCTTTCCTTTGTGGAGACTGTTTCGCCAACCACTCCTTTCTTTGGCTTGTTCTTCCCAACTCTCAACATTGATGTGCATTACCTTCAGGCGCCGCTTTGTTACACGTTTGTAGCGAAGCTTCTGACCTCCTACCTTGGTAGTTCCATTTTCCAGTTCCCCGTAGAAGATCATCTTTGGAATTCGGTTGTCTTCCATTCTGGCAATATGCTCGGTCTAACGTAGTTGCATAATAGCAAGGGTAGCTTGCACTCTATCTAGGTTTGCTCTCCTGAGAACTTCCCTGTTTGGTATGTAGTACCTCCATTTAATCTTCATGATCCTTCTCAAGTGTCTCTGTTGGATGGCTTCCAAACTCCTTATGTGTTCTTTATACATAGTGTAGATCTCTTCTGAGTACAACAGGAGTTATGATATATATATATATATATATATATATATATATATATATATATATATATATATATCATAACTCTTTTTTATCCCTAACAATTCCTATTACTATACGGAAGGTATTGGATTGCTATTTGGAATCGTATCTCGCAGTGGACTGTGGGGAAGTGATTAATTTGTCATCTGTTTACATGACATTCAAACTCTAGTAGGTAATGACAGTTAGATAAGTAGGTAACGGGAAGGTAATTTCAAAGTCTAATAGTTATAGGCAAGAGTAAAAAACTTTCTGAGATTAGTAAAGGTGTGGGATTTGTCTGCTTGTTTGTTAATCAGGAGTACGTATTGCGAGGGGACACAAACGCTATGAGTTCATAAAAGCTCATTCAATTAAATAACTCTTTAATAACTTAGTTACTTTTTAGATATTTATGTCAAAAGTCAAGGTCATACTTATGCGAAATTTAAGTTGTAATTGTCGATAACTTCTGTTACGTTGATCACAGAGATTCCCTATTGAAGTTTCGAATTTGATCATAAAAGTTTAATTGATGTTTTGACTGGATTGAAGCTATTGATTCTTCGAAATTTAATGTATCGGATGCAATCTGAGAAGACCACCTTGACGCAAACCTATAGTCTAATTAATGTGCGGATTCTTGCATAGTCAAATAGTTTGTTACATAGTTTTATTTTCTCTTTAATTCTAATTCCCAAATTTTTTTCTGTGTCATGTAAAAATAAACTACCTCATGCGTCAACAATGAACGTTTTAATTGTTAACGTTAAAACTAAGCAATAGTTTGTAAAGTTCTATGTTTTGGTGAGATCACATAAGTTTAAGCTTATAATTTAAACATTTTATATGATCACATTTAATTAAATTATTTTAATTAAATTTGGAATAATCATCCTAGACGTAAGGTTTAGTACCATTATATATTAATTTTAATATCTGTAAGAGGCGATGAAATTAGTTTAAGACGGTTCACTGCGTGGAATTAGTTTTACACGTATTGAAACGGATATTCTTGTAGTTCTTTGTAAGATTCGGTAATTTTGTTGAATATTTTGTTGCGTTTTTGTGTGATCTTTTTTACACGTTTTCATGTAATTCACTTGTTAGTTTTTTTCTTCAAGATTTATTTATAGACGCCAATTTACGTCATTCATTCTGTTATTTAAGGAATAATTCACGGCTATGCTCTCTATTATTTTTAGTAACCAGTTTTCACACAAGTTATTCTTATGATATCAAACGGTGATGGACAAGAAGCACTTTTCAAATATCAGTAATCTCCACATTTGCAAACGGCTTTCTTTTATCGCAACAACTAGGTGCCGTTTACTTCTCCCTGTAACAATATTTTATTTATTGGAACTTTACACGCAGTATGTATCCAAAACGATTCAGTACCTTTCGCACATTTTCAGTAGAATCTCTTTTTCTCGGATTTGTCATCTTACTTTACCTTTCACAGCTATTTATATCAATGGTCAAAGTCACGGAAAAAAGTTGCATGATAGTAAACTTCGACTTGTTATTTTTTCTAAATGTGATTAATAACGTTTCGCTAGTATAATTTTGAGAATACTTTATTCAATATGGAGACTTAGGCTCAAATAAAACTTTGGCTCATGCTTTGTCAGGTGGATGCATGTAGTCTCTAGGTTTACTGATGCTCTTGCTATTACTATTATCATTATTATTAATACTCACTAGGAGTAGTCACATGGATCATCATTCAAGATTATATCTTGATAATAACCTGAACTGTTCACTGGAGTTTTATTGACAGCAAGCCACCTCAGATTTTCATTACTCTCTACCGTTTTTGATCAGTCGATGCAGATATTTTTCATTAAAGACATAGTTAATAAGATTTCTTGAATATTTAGTTCTCTTGGGTTCATATACGAAGTGCCTGCAATAAGTTCCAGGACATTTTTGTACAGACATTCAAAGTTGTCGTAGACTCTTTAAAATTCGGTTATTAATTGCTATACTCCTTATGATAATATTTTATGATTTCAAGTTCAAATAAACTACAACAGGAAGTTGAATACACCTTACTAAAGCCAGATTGTCAAAGCTCGTAAATTTCATTAAATGCAATCCAGACATAAGGACACGTTAGAAAAACGATACGCAATAAAATTTTGTTTTAAATTCGGAACAAATATCAGAGAAATGTAATGACTGCTTCAGATAGCTTTTGTACTATCTTGCGTTAATCGGGCATAAGGTTTTGAGTTGCATAAGAGATTCAAGGAGGCATGGAGTCTGTAAGGAACGATAAGAGGTATGGGAGAAGTAAGGCCAGTAAGAACAACAAAGTTTATTGGCAAAAAAAAAAAATCATTTTTCAGGACTATCGTGTTTCTCGAGACAATAAGTGCTCAATTTAATATCAGTGTGCGAACGTTATACACACTTATTCGCGATGAACTGCAGACGTGAAGATTTGAGAGAAAGCACCACTCTGCATCGTCATCATTGTCATAAACTATTTGACCAAGGTAGTTATCAAAACACCCCATCGCCCTACCTATAGTTCAAGCCTTGCTACTGTAACTTTTGGTTATTCTCTAAGCGTAAGGAAAACCTTAGAAGCTGTCTTTATGAAAATTGAGGAGATACAATAGGCATTGCCATGCTCAGAGAAGAGAACTTCCATAAGGCCTTACAGAAGTTGTTGAACCGGTACAACAATCGCATTACAGCTGGAGGAGATTACTTCTAAGTTGACTAGAGCTTCATGTGTGCACTATCAATAAAACTACTCACACGAAAAAGTATGGGAACTTATTGGAGGCACCTCTTGGTGTTAATTCCCTCTTTTTGTTTTACCATTTTTGAAATTTTCATGTGACTTATTAGTGTTTGTAGTTCTTGTGGATTGGTTTATGAATTCTAGAATTTTCCTAAAGATTTAAGTTTTCATAATTGTCGTTCGTTAAATAGTTTAGGTTTCGCTTTATTTCTAATTTTTTGTTGTCTTTGTTCGTCCATGTTTTCCACGACTTTCTCTAGTGTTCCATTAATTATTGCAATTATATTAACTTTACACATGCTCCATTTTTTCTTCACTCGGAATTCTCACATCTCTTATACGAATAGCCTTCCAAAAATAATGTCTCCCATTTTTTATTCAACCCGAATTTAGGTAATTGCAAATTGCATTGTAATGATGACTAAACCCGCGCATTCATAATCAGAATGTTCCGTCTCTGTCTAGCAGATATTGTTGGTGTGAAACTCTAAGACAGCATCCCTTGTCACGAACGGGTGTCAAAAACAGAGATACGTCATTAAATTTAGCTATGCAGAAGAAATATGAAGCGATTAACAATCACCGGCGCCTGTTAAACGTTTACGAAGCCGATACAGTTGATTCCAACACAGTTAGGAGATAGTTTTATCGATTTTAGAGTGACAACATAGAAGTAAGTGACAAAGCATGCTCCGAACTTTTATGACCGAGGTTCAAAAAGCAGATGGAAATCGTCGTATACGTAATGTCTAATCTAAGAGCAATTTGTTGAACAGTTGTGCGTAGTTGTTGAACAGTTGTGCGTAGATTGACTTCGATAAAGGCTCTTAATTGATCGTTAAAATCCGAGTACTGACTACTAAGCTCATCATCTTTAAGACTCTTGTCGCCGCTACGAAACTTCTTAAACCACCATTGTGATGTGTGTTCAATGGTGGTTCCTGGGTCAAGCACTTCATTGATATCATGAGCTGTTTCAGCAGCTTTTTCGCCTAGCTTGAATTGAAATAAGATAATTGTGCGAATTTTCTTTATTCCATCTTGTATTCAACATTCTGAAAAAGAAAACATAATTGTTTTAAAACAATGGTAAGTGAAACAATTACATAGAGACGCACAGGCTCTTTAAAATCTAATTTATAAAACTCACTATGCCTGTTCGACTGTCTGTCTGTCTGTCTGTCTCCCTCCATATTTTCAAACCCAAACTCTTTCCAAACTAAAAGTCGCAGAGCAGTGCTAGAGGCCTCAAATAATTGGATATTTTATACAGCATTCTTTTATGGGCCCTTAATCGATTAAAGCAGTTTTCAGAGGACAAAAAGAGGTCAAATTTGAAAAAAATCGTTATGCATTTACATTCTTCTGAGTGTATTTTTAATGAGTTCGTAGGCGCGTCATATTATTAGAGTAGTAACATCATCAGGTTTGAATGGCGCAGTTTTGCTGTCGGTTTTGATTCTAGCTGATGGCACCCAAATATATATATTTTTTACTTTTGAAATCACGACTTTATAATAATATATACAAAAATCTAGACAAATTCAAATATCATTTTGAAGCGAATTTTACAACCGGGCAAAGCTGGACACCCCTCCCACCCCACCTTACGATAATTCATTTTAAAATACATCATTTGAAATCTAAACAAAAAAATTCCGCAGGGACGTTATTTTAACCAAATATTATATAAAACATGTATTTTGTAAAAAAAACAAAAACATAAAAAATAAACAAATATATATATATATATATATATATATATTTTTTTTTTTTACTTCAGAAATATATACCGCTATGAGTCTAAAAGAAAAAAAAATTATACAAAGAGTCTTGGCAAAAAAAAAAAAAATCGTATTATTTCGATTTCGCAGACTATTGTTTCCTCTTGAGTGTTATTCACACAACGTTTCGTCGATGTAACCTGCGACCTTATTAAAGTGAATCTGGTCGAAGTCGGGAACTGCAACATTTTTTTAATCAACGTGGATTGGAAGCTCTGGTTTCATTGCATTCTGGGTAAAATACAAAGTAAGTCGCAGTTGTATTCTGAGGTTCGCCCGCACTACGGATTGATATTTTAAACTGAAAAACATTGTAACTCCTATTTTAATTTTACCAATTTATGATAAAAGGTTAGCAAACCAACATGTCAGAAATAAATAAACATGGATTTCTCACATATTATCAATACGTCATTAAATTCGTACGGTAACATTAAGAAATATTAGAAGAAATACAGAGAAATGGTCGCTCCCTGAAAAAATAACATGAATTGTACGCGGATCCTTTACTTTGGTGACAAAACTACAAAGAAACAGCGACAGAATGTATTTCACTCTCAAATTAGTTCCATGTGCGGAAATCCTTAGTCATGAAGTGACTCTAAATACAAGTAGGTTCTCGGTGTGAGGGAAAAGCGGAAAATCCCATAAAACATTTTTATAGGTTTGAAATGGTAACCCTTTTGGGACTTCTTTTTATGCGAAAACACGAAACCAAATATTTGGGTTAATTTAATTGACTTAATTAGAATCTGAAACAGGAAAAAACGTTTTTGAAACGTTAGCATCTGTTTTGGCAAAAGGAGAATAAAACAAGAGATTTTGTAGATAATCTCTTTATTCCTTCGATTTCTTTCAAATTCTATTTTCATAAAAAAAAGAATACAATTATATTTACACATTCAAGTGCTTTTCTTAGAATTTTTTTTAGAGAGAACTAACACAATGAAATACTATTTCAATCCTTATCTGCTAAAGTCCAATCGGCGCAACTTAAAATATTCCCCTGCAAAAATTCTTCTTATTTGTTTATAAGAGAAAAACTATTTTTAAAATCGGATTTTTTTCGATGTTTGGATATTTATTAGATGGATTTCTGTATAAAACATATCTAAGAACATTATCAGACACATAAATTAGCTTTGTGTGAAATTTGCAAAAGATAAGATCAGCCGTTTCGGAATCTATGAGGAAAGAACTCACACGCACAGATGACTTTTATATAATAAGTAGGTAGAAATAGAGATTTGGATAAACATTTGAAGTTTTGTGGAAGTTTTGACCCCATGGATCCTTCAGTGAAGGGGGCAATTTAACCCAGACGTTGCTTGGGATTGAATGAAAATTAGTACTTTATCCCCTTTTATTATGCTAATTACACCATATTTCTAATAAATTATTTAAACTTAGTAATATGGGATTGTGTTGATACTCAATATTATTTTATTTTCATACTATTTAATCTTATTAATTTACTTTTTGTATCTATAACTAATCCTAATTTGTTTAGTTTTTGTTTTTTTTATTAAAAGGATTGGAAGTTTAATTTTTACTATTAAATTTAGACAACTTTGTTGGTAATTTAAAAGGAGCGTAATTATGTTAACGGTTAATTAACTATCAATGCAAACTCTATGATAGTTGAACACACATGTGACGGAGGTTTTCTAGAAATATAACAATTAGGATACTTGAACTGATCACTGAACGTATGTAAAGAAAGAATAAACGTAAACAATTTAAAACAATTGCATTATATTAGTCCTCACGCGAAAGAGCAGGACACAAAATGTTTTAAATAATAATAATAATAATAATAATAATAATAATAATAATAATAAAATAATAATAATAGAATAACAATAACAAAGACTTTCGCTGGCGAGGACTACTATTGACCGTAACCAGTTATACAATCCTTTTGAAATTTTCATCTCTATTTTTCTCATTATGTACTGAATATTTGTTAATGAACCCTATGTGAAATATGTTCCTTATAAAATTGTAAAGATTTTCTATTCTGAAGGAAGTTTAAAAAATTTAATCTAAAATGTTATTTTAAAGTTTTTGTTAAAAAAATGCATTATTCAGACCTGTATTACAAAAAGGGGTTTGCAAAAAATGAGTTGTGGTGTGAGGAGAAGTACAAACTGAAACAGAGAGAATATTCAGACCTATAATAATACAAAGAGGGGGTTGAAAAAATGAGTTGTGATGTGAGGAGAAATACAAACTGAAATAGAGACAAGGAGAGTTTTAAAATATAATCTTAAAAAGATAAGATACAAGTTAGAAAAAACATTATCATTCATCTAGCAATTAATGATATAGATATAAAATTTTCACTGATTTTTTAAAAGTGCAAAATAATGGACATTACATAAAATAAATCCAAGGTAATTTTTTGATTCAATTTAAATTAAATTTTTATACCTTACTTTGTAAAAATTATAAAAGTGCACTTTGAAGATAAATAAATTTCAAATTGCATCTTGTACCTTTATTTTTAAAGCCATTTGTAAAAACATTTTGTTTAACAATTTTCATGCCTTGGATGAAGTGCTTATATATATATATATATATATATATATATATATATATATATATATATATATAAGTAAGTTATAACAATACGTATGACAATTAGGCTACACAGAATATTCTGCGATTCATTCTCGTGAGAATTCGTCAAGATTATGCAAGGAATTGTTGAGACTACCTCGCGTTTTTATATACGTACATGCTATTAGATTTGTGAGACTTTCCTGCTTTTTTGCTAAAAAATTCAACGGAAACAATTTCTTAATGAGCCTTTCCCCTTAAGTAATCCAATTTACCAAATTTCCACTAACAATTACGACGATATTGTCCCATTGACCACTATATGCTTATTAACCCTTATCCTCGAATGGCTCCTGGGCTTTGATAAGTGATAACACCTTTATAATATATATATATATATATATATATATATATATATATATATATATATATATATACTCACACGTATTGGGATACAAATAGTCAAGCTGCATAGTTTTTTGATCCATTATATCTTTATTGAAGAAGACTTTATCTATTCGGTGCCCCTCTAAATTTTATTGACCCCTATGAATTATATTCCCCTTATATACCCATTCAACAATGCTTCAAGCTAACTACGTAAACCCTTTTTATGCTATACATACGAGGGTTTCATTTTTTTAATTAAACATTTTATCAAAAACCTTAAAAAGGAACGAACACGGAGTATTGCTCTTAAAACGAGAGATCTTTAGCTTTGTGCTCCAGAATTTATTGTTTTTTTTTTTTTGCATGTTCAGCATTATTCTGAATGCACTTCTGTCAGCCATATTTGATGCCTCGACCGTTAATGTCTGGAGTGCGTTTGTCACTCACATCTTCTTTGCCACTCTAAAATTGACGGACACATCTCCTAACTGTGCTGACATCAAATGCATAGGCTTGTCATCGTTCAGCAGGCGCTGGTTAATGTTGACCAATTCAATTTTACTGCATGGATGAATTCAATGAGACATCCCTGTTTCTGACGCATGTCCATGACAAGCTTTTTTTTTACTTGAGAGTCACCGCTTATTAAAGCCTGAAGGCCACTTGTGGATAACGGTTAATAATGTTATGTGAAAGAGTAGTAACCGTTAATAGTGAAATTGGAGTATAATTTGATTATTTATAGAGACGGCTAAACAAGAACTTGTTTACATTGGATTAGAAGGTTACCCTGTATTCAAGCGGGAAGCAGATCAGCAAAATAGTGAACCAAAGGTTCGAAGTTCTGGCAAAGCTCCTTTATTCAAGAAATCTGTATTTATATTTAGGCACACATAGAGAGCTGGGAGAAGTCGTATATAGTGGTTGTAGTTAATCGAGTACTTTTTTTAAAGTTTGGCAAAGAGAGACCATGGATTGGAGTTCAGTCGAGTATCTTCCATGAAGATAAAGATAGAGTAAAGTATTTTCTATGGAAAACGGGTTGCAGGAAAGAGAAAATCAACTACCGGTTTGTAACACTATAAAGGCTTGACAGGGTGCAACAATATTCCATTTTAGGGTCTACTCAGCTTTTATACAATTTGAGAATTGCAACAGCAGTGAGATACATACTGGAGTGGTAGAGTGATCCAAATATTTTCCCAGCGATTTTGGCAACATATCTGATGCATGTGTTCTATTTTATATCAGGAGTTAAGGTAGTCGAAGAAGCTTGTCAAGTCATGGAACCTTCTCAAGAGGAGACCCATTTACTTAAATTGGGGCCTAACGGAAGTAAGAGTGATTATTATAATAAATGGAGAGAATCTTCGTTTCGAATGCATTAATATTAACCAGCTTCCCCACTGTACAAGGTTCTCAAAATCTAAAAGAGAGAATCAGAAATAACTTGGTCATTGTATGCTTTCTATGCCTCTCAGTTCTTAAATATGTGCAACACAGAGAGGAAGCCCTCAGATCATAAATGCGTAAATTCAGTGACCATAACAACGCAATTTGCAATTTGCAATCTTCTTGTTATGAAGACAAATTAGCGAAAAGCAAAGAGTTATCTCCCCTAGATCGGAAAGGGGAAGACTTTTCAAGATGGCTGACACAGCGTTTCACATAATCTGTTGCTCTAACGTTTACTATTTTTCTGTTTAAAGAAAGAAATAATTTCGTGCCAAAACGATGTCTTCCTGTAATTCCCACATTTAACAACCAGTTATATTCCGTGACGATATAACGCTTCTCTTCTTACTTCAGGCGGAATAAGCAATGTTCATCGTATACATGAACCAGTACTCATTATCGGGGATATTATTTTGCAAATCTGTTGTATGGCTATTAATAATGTTAGATTACAATGAATGCAAGACTAAGAAATATTTACGGTATTAAACTTTTGTGGCTCCCGCTCACACTCATGCCCTTAGTTTTACGTACCATCTCATCACACTTGCTACTCACCAGGATAAGATACGTCTAGAAACCTTAACTTTCCAAAAGAAAAAAAAATGTTTAACCATCAGGTTACCGTTCATACCAAACTCCTCTCGAATATTTGCACATACTTTTCTCAAAGCGACTGTCCACATTTTCTCTTAATCCTAATTCCTGTCTAATACTAAACGTACACTCCATGAATAAAGTTTCTTTCTTGGAGCTGCGCGTCTGAGGAATTATATACCGCGGGGATACTTTCCGGCTAACTATCCAATGGTCATTTTCAAATTCAATGTATACAAATTATGGACTGATATTTCAGATAGATATTGTTTAATAGCACGGGGCGTTTTTCCTTAATGATATTTTTTTCTAATTTTTTCCTTTTTTGAATGGTCATTCTTATGTCTCGGTCGAATTTAATTTGGAAACTTCCGTAGTCGTTTTCGTTCATCTGATTTTTTTTTTTTTTTGTAAGTACTTTCAACTGATTTTTTCAACCGTCTTTAGGCAACCGTTTCGGTTAAATTTTGTGTGCTTCGATATGCTTTAGTTCAAATTGCATTTAAATTACTTGAAATAAATATGCGAACGACCAAATAGCAGTTAACTAATTTGCACATTCCTTTGAAATAATAAACGGTAATTAACTACTTATTCATTATTTATGGGTTTTCATTAGATGATTGGTTTCATTTCACTGTTTAAATCATTTTGATATATTGAGTCCAATATAATATAATAAAAAATATGAGATATGCATTAATCAAAATATATTTAAGCGTATTTTACGACTGGACACTGCCGGGCGCCTCTCTATTTCTCTCTCTCTCTCTCTCTCTATATATATATATATAATATATATATATATATATATATATATATATATATATATATATATATATATATATAGGTATTTAATTATTATAGTAAAAAATAATTATGACAGCCCCTTTAAGAAACTCGTTTCTTATCGTTGAGCAATTTCAGTTGAATTAAGTCGGTCAATTAAACCCTTATGCATAGATCATTGTATGACGATTAGATCACTGTCTGACTGACGTAAATGAAAATTTAAAATTAAGATATTTAAATTGTTTTAAATTCCCTCCCGACTTCAACCTGGATGTCTTCAAGTCCAACACAAACAAATTACTTATGAACCGCCCCCCTTAGTAATGACACCATACCAATTCTCCAATACTATTGCTACACTATCCCTTTGATTACTGTACACACAATAAACCTTATCCCTGAGTGGCCATTAGGCCTTGATAAGTGGTGAACTCCATGTAAAAAAAAAAAAAAATCAACGTTATTTCACGCGGTTAATGGTAGCCGAATTGATTAGGTCTTCGCTAATCGAGCCATAGATCTCTCGTGTTGCGAGGTTCAAATCGGTCGACTGGTACTGACATCCTGCACTGAAGATTCCCGAAAGGATGAAACACTAGTGTCTGTAGGTATTTAATTATTATAGTAAAGAATAATTATATATATATATATATATATATATATATATATATATATATATATATATATATATATATACAAACACACGCGTAGGCATATGTACCTATATGTTGATATAGTGTCCTAATTAGTACAGCTATTTGATAAAAATATAATATATTATTTTCTTACAGTTTCGACTATCACCTTTGGGCGTATTTGAATATTTGATGTGGCATTGACATTTACTGAACTCTGTTGTCACCGTGAATTTTTTCTTATCTCCCCAATTTATTTATTTATTTATTCATTTCTGTGTGCCAGGGTGAGTGAAATCTTCTGGATCGAGGTCAGAGGATGAGAAGGATAAGGAGGCAGGCGTAGTGAAATGCGAGCTGTATTTGCCACAGTAAACACCGCTGCGATTTTTGACGTCTACGTTCGCGCTTTTTAGCCCGGGTCTGACAAGTTTTACGCCGAACGACACATTCGTGGATCAGGGGTGGTCATGTCGGTGTCATTGAAATATCAAGATTCTGTTGATATTCAATTAATAACTAAAGGTTTGGTAAAATAAAAGAAAAGAAAAACGGGAAATGCGAGAAGCTAAAAAAGGAGTTAGGTAAATAGAATGGAAGTCAAAGGTAATAAATATAGAAACATCGCTAAAAATGTTGTTTTCTCCGAAAAACAGGTGTCGTGTCGGAAATTCTTTAAATTCTAATAGTCCAAAGAATGTACCTTTCGCGGTGCAAATGTGTAGATGAGCAAATATTTGAACGCGTCAGGGTAAATTTGGTCAGATTCCCTGAACACATAAGGATAAAACAAATAATCACTACTCCAGTGACTTTAAGACTTTAACACATTCTCAGTCGTCAATTTGCCTTCTCTCTCTCTCTCTCTCTCTGTCTGTCTCTGTCTGTCTCTCTCTCTGTCTCTCTCTCTCTCTCTATATATATATATATACATATATATATATATATATATATATATAGAGAGAGAGAGAGAGAGAGAGAGAAAGAAACAGACAAACTGACAAATAGATAGACAGAGACAGAGAGACAGGAACACAGCGAGATATATGGGGCTTTACATCCACCGTTTATTAAGGTGCACTTCCATTAGCAAAAATGCAAACAAATTCGCTGGTAGCATTGAGATTTCATTTTTTTAACAATGTCTATTTAACGGCGAATCGGTTAAAATCACACAATGTTTACAACGCGCTTGAGGTTCGATCCCGCATTAAAGCACTACCTGTTCAACTACAATGATGATTTTACGTACAGTGAAAACTTCTATTTGTGTATGATGAATATATACAATATAGATGAAAAGTCCTACTTGTAAGACATCGGCTTGAGTTATAGCTGGTCACGACGATCACATACCTTGTTCGAGACAAAGTAGGTTTATTCCACTGTCAGATTTCGCCGATGTTAGCTTGATCTGGGTTAGTTAATATACTTTATTATGTGTGCTCACTTGGCAGAGAGCTCGCACCACATACAAGAGGCTCTGGTTTCGAATCCTGCGATGTCTACCTGATGAGCTCAAATGAAGGTGAAACTCGAGCGTGGATTCAACTTTGTTGTACGTTGCGACGTTGTCTGGTTGTGGAAATAATTATATATTCTCTCACATTATGAAGGTTACATATATATATATATATATATATATATATATATATTCATGCAATAAGGTCATACATCAATAAGCGAGAGCTTTTTTAAACCATTGTATTTAGAAGCCTAATGCTTCTCACAAGATGAGGAGAGAAAGTTTGTTGGTAACATAATAGAAATGCGACGACCGTCGATAGTTATATTAGGAATGAAATAAAATGTTAGGGCTGTTTGCGAGACTAAATTAATCTCTATGATATAGGGGGGTAAAACATATCTGTCAGAGTGGGTTGAATGGGTGGATAATGTGTGATTAAACTTTCGGGGAAAATATAGGTTAAGTTTATAGTAAGAAGATGCTTATTTAATCATATGTGTCGACAGGTTATAGCTATAAAGGGGTTTACTTGAAATAAGGGGTTTATGCTTTGTCGGTATATGACAATGTAAGTATATGAAATAGGGATTTATGCTATGTCGGTATATGAAAATGTTGGTATATGAAATAGGGGTTTATGCTATGTCGGTATATGAAATAGGGGGTTTATGCTATGTGGGTATATTTTGGAAGGCGTATCTGAAATTATAACAGGTCTTGAAAGAAATAAAAAATATTAGAAATAATAGTAAGATAATAAATGTGAGTGGATAAGATACGGGATACAATATGGAAAGTCTTTAATTGAATAAAGTAGAGACTAACCAAATGGTTGAGTAAAGGGATGAAAATACAAAGAAGAAAGTAGTAGATATATAGAGTAATAATAGGTAATAAAAGTTCTAATACATACATAGTTATGAAATATAAGAGAATAAAACTATGGGAATTAAATGGATCTAAAAAAATAAGTTCAAAATATAAAGAATATAAAGACCACAATGAGAAAAAGACAAGAAATACAATGAAAGCACGACAACCGAGAAAATATACAGTAGGAGAAAGTTCTTTGGATAAAGAGTGGAGATGTTTCGCAAAGTTTGTGTAGGTCCTTTTCGAGTGCAAAACAGTATTGAAATATTTTTTTTTTAAATAACAAATAAATAGAAGTTCCGCTGTGAGAAATGCGGTCTTCGCCCAGTTTAGATTGTGATTCAAAGAAACGTGTTGCTGTTGCTATTGGAAGTTTTGCAATTTTTTAGGACATTAGAGCTGGGACGAGAATTTAATAAAAGGACATTACCTCTCTTTTGCGGAAGAAAAAGGATTTGAACAGCAATTTATTTCAGCATGCAGTTTTTAGTTTCCAGTTTATCGTGTCCGGAATGAAAATATGTTGGTCATTGGTAAATGATGCAGACGTTCTTGAGTTCAATGTGAGTATCCCCCTAAAATTCAACGTATTTAAGAATTACTCCTAGGAGTAATTCTTAGTTAAAGATAGACCGAAATCAACAAATTTAGAGATAAAATGCAACACAGTTTGGAGCTGAGCAAATGAAAATAGAGAAGACACAGGACAATAAAATATCAGTAGCTGTGAAGGTAGTAACAAAGCGATGAAGGAGGAATGCTTAAAAGTCATTGGTGAGGGAAAGCGATTGATCATAAAGTTTAGGTCTGTTTTATGTAGGGGACGGTGTTAGTTTTTAAGATTTTCTTTTTTTTCTTTTTATATCGGAGATGCCACTTATATTGGGGCTATATGCCCTGAGTAGTAACATTGAGTTATTTACTGTAATTAAAAATATTTCAGGTTGGAATGGCCCTAATCTATTACAAATTAACGTTGAATTTGTATAAAGAGATGGAAATTATAGGGGTCCATTTGAAGGGGAAGGTTAAATCCTTAGGGGAAGACGACGATAATGTTTTGCTATATTAGGGTTGAACTAAGAGGAGGGAACGGCAATTACTTATGAATTTAAATTTAGGCTTTAAGCGGAGACATGGAAGGCGTATTGGGAAGAATTTGATAAGCGATGATCGATCTGTAAAGAGCATATATAAGGATGCTACGTTACTGATGCAATCGACATGAGTATGGATAGGTTGGTTCCTGGATAAGGTTCAATCAGACAAAGGGGAATGTGTGTTTAGGGGTTGTCTGAGAATATACTGATGATATTTATGTTCTGTTTTTAAAAATAAATGTAGTGATGGAGAAAAAGAATAGAAAAAAAGAGGTGTTTCAATTGTCAGATGCTTGAGCATGTGAGAAATGTCAGTCAACCGTTTATAGGAATGGAGAGAATTGCAATTAATACCCTTGTAAGTGACACTAAAGTATTTTGTTTACGGAAGCAAGGTGGCCACTTGGGGTGATGGAGTGGGCTTCGATTGTTCAGAGAAACCGCGTAGGCGCGCGCACAGAATATTTTAGCGTCACTTACAAAGGACAAATTTATAACAGGGATATTAGTGCAAAGACACCGGCCATTAACCGGCGTTCATTTTTCCGTTTGTTTTTTTTCCGTTTGTTTTTCCTCTTTCCACATGACGCTGATGATTTGTATCGGATGTTAGCCAGCCATATATATACATGTTTATATTATGTTAGTATTTTCTTCATAAGTATATTTACATGGTAGTCACTAATCATTAAGTCCTAAATGTCACTTGAGGATAAGTGTTAATGAGCGTAACGTTGTCAATGGGGCAGCATAGTGATACCAAGTGGTGGAAATTGCGTTGAATTTAAGGCGAAGGTTAAACAAGGACTTGTTTACATTGGACTTGAAGACACATTATAGAGTTTAATTAGTAGGCAATTCTAAGAAAAAAATTTAGGTCATGGAATTTAGTTACAGTTTTAAATAAACAGATATCTTCATGGAGATAAATGTGTGAGCCTTATTTACGAACGATTTTATTGAATACATGAATAGAAGATGCCATGTTTTAATTTTCATAGTTTAATTTCGTTTTACCGGTCGGTAATTATCTAATGACATTTTGAGCTAAAAAGTACATCTAATCAAAGAATAGGTTCGGTTATCGATTCGTCAATTAGAATATATTTTTTGCGAGAAAATTCCTCTTATTTTCCTTAAAAATGATTATTTTTGTATGAGTCATGTAGATCAGAATTGATGCAAAGAATGCGAATGAAACTGACAGATAGTTTCTGGAAATATGGTTCAGTTAAATAATAACTGGACGTATATTAAATATAGGTAGATTCTCCTTAGACAACAGGACCAGTCAGGTTGTTCTTGATGGACGTACATCTAAACATCATAATATAAAGGCAAGAGTGCCTCAGGGATCCATCCTTGTACAACTATTAATCCTGATATTAATAAACGGCCTCTCTGTTAATACGGTGCCCAACATGGGTATTTGCTGATGATACACGACCCTACAACAGGCACGAGAGGAAACAGAGGTACACAGACTTTTAGAAAACGACCTTCGGACTATAGTGGAATAGGGTCGTAACTGGAGGATAACATTTCACATTATTACGATTAAAATGCTCTCCCTTAATAATTACAATATAGCTTTCCAATCACCAATGGTCATGACTAATAACATACTACCTTAGTGTTCTTCCTTCAAATATTTCGACTAAATATACTCAGGAACAAACATTGAAACCATTGTAAAGGCTGCTACTAAGTAGGTGAATTCCGTATGTAGTGCTAGAAGATAACTCACACCTCAGATTATCATGTATTTCTAAAAGGCTAATGGTCAAACGTGCATAGGATATTGTTGCCATATCTAGGCTGGTACACTTAGACCTAGTCTCTCCCTATTGGACAAGGTAAAAAATCGGTATATAATCTAATAGGTTCTACACTGTTAACCTTGCTCCAACATTTGTCTAATCGCTGCAATGTTGCACATGTGTGTGATTTTATCAGTATTTTAATGGAATGTACCGTGATAGACTCATCACATCTGTGCCCCGTCGACATACATATCTGCGACAAACCCGCTTTGCAAAAACATCACACGCATTCAATGTAGAGGTCCATAATGCCGGAACGCTCCCTAATCTAACTCTGTCTTCTCTTGGACAAGTAGCCTTTGGAATCTTCATAATGTTAACTGCTTCCCTAATTATCCTGACACGGAGAAGTTTAAATATAATGGAAACCTATATTTTATTAATCTCTCCTAAACATGGTCCCGAATAGTACCCTCTTATGACCAAGAGGCGACGTGCATCGTTTTGGGTGAATGTGATAAACATATCAGTTACTTACAGGAAACTTTGCCATATAAGAACTTGTTGTGTCATGGAACAACAGTGAAAATAAGAACAATCAAGTCGAGGTTCGGTTAAGGAACAAGTGTATTAACAATTATGTACAAAGATAGGAAAGCGTGTATATCTGCTGGCACTCGGCTAGCAGTTTGAAGTACAGTCCCATCTCTGTTACCGGTGTTAGAATTACTAGCGATATTTATATTGCTAATCGGTGTAAATTACTCTGTTCAAGAAAGGCCGGTATAACACCCCCCTTTGAAAATATCCCAGCTGGGATTAATAACATTTTTGTTTTGGGTTCGCCCTAATCAATTCTGTTGATTTCTGTTTTCTGTTTGCATCTTCTGTTCTCCGGAACTGTCTCTGTATGGGCACCTGAAAAGTATCAAACACTGTGTCCATGATGTACTCCCCTCTTCTAGTAACATTTATACATTTATATCGCCTATGGAAAAGAGACGTTTTTGCAGAAAACAGTTCTGTAAGTAGCGTAACTGTTTCTTTGAAGCTCAACGTACTGGTCTTTTTTGGGAGAATAAAATTCACGAATTTTATATGCGAGGCTGTTCCCTTAGCAAAAGCCTAACTTTTTTCGCGTCTGACCAGTTATCGCAATCCGATATAAAAATATCCTCATATCGTCTATAGTACTGGATTATAATTGAAATTTTCAATAGCGGCCCACACAGCTGTTTGAGAAAATGCGTTATGATTATCGTCCGCTTTAGTAACTGTGTTTGCTCCAGAATTTTTCTTTGTTCCTCCTGTGTTGCCATCAATATTTCCTCGAAGCGTTTCTGTTGTTGAAGTATTTTTTCTTAAAATTCTTTTTTAAATCTCTCTTCTCTTTCTACTTGTTGTTGAATTTGCTGCTTTTGCAACGCGAGATTTTTCTCTGCCTGGAAGTAAAACAATTCCAACAGTGAATCTTTTAATTTCGCATCCATCATACGAATTGAGTTTACAATTTACGCTTGTATTAAATAACATTCCTTAGTAAAAAAAATCAACCAAGTTTTCTTTCCCAATTTTTTGTTTAAAGAACAACAGTTTAGCAGTCCTTTTATAACTTAATTTGTTGAACGCTATATTTCTAGTCTTACTATATACAACTCGAAATAACAATAGTTTAGCATTTTTATTTGTACGCGTTTTTACGTAGCAAAAATAAAATCCGTCACTTTAAATATCAGACGAATTCGTATGGGAAACTTTTAGTTTTTTTGTTTTTTGCAAAAAATAACTTGATTCCTTACGTCCTTACGTGTTTGCTAAGCACAAATGACGTACGCGATTAATTATTTTTCACGGTCTGTCTCTATTTCTCTTGACAAAGTCAAGCGTGTTTATTTTTCAAATCTCAGATGTTATCGAAATAACGATAAGCTTACACGGTATTTGCTAGTTGGTTTTGGACATTTAATTTTGCAGAAGAAAATTCTTACCGTAGGACAAATGGCTTCTGGTGAAGAAAAAATGAACACTTTTTCCCTTTCCAAAACACTTGGTAAATGTATTCAATTATTAAATAATTGACAATATTCGCGTTTTTCGCTGTACATTTTGGTAGCAATTTTTCCCGCCGCCAAATTAGTATTGTAGTAATTAATTTGCTGTAAATCCTTGCGTATCGAAATATCTGTCGAAATGACGGTGTTCTGCCGTAAAGATTTTACTAATCTTTATTTCAATCACATCAATCAATTGGTGATTCTCTGCAGTGAGGATCGTTTCGATTTCTTGTCGCTAATCTGATGTGTCGTGAAACAACAGTAAAAATAAGAACAATCAAGTCGAGGTTCGGTTAAGGAACAAATATATTAACAATAATGTACAAAGATAGGAAAGCGTATATATCTGCTGGCCACTCGGTTAGCAGTTGAAGTGCAGTCGCATCTCTCTCACGGGTGTTGGAATTATTAGCTCCATTCATAGTGCTAATCGGTGTAAATTCCTCTGTTCAATGAATGCCGGTATAACAGAACTATATATAGCATTTATAGTTCAAGAAGAATCGATTTTACTTTGATATATATATATATGTATATATATATATATCATTTATGTACTATTAAGGAAAATTTGTAATGACCTATATCTATTTTGCTAATAATATTTCCTCCGAATAGATGGGCCATTTGTGGACAATCCATAGATTAAAGAAAAACCCTTAATTATCATTTGTACTCCTTTGTCATACAATATATTTTGTTGTGATTCAACATAATTTAATTCCGAATTTATACATGTTTATATATATATATATATGTGGGGTTTATATATATATATATATATATATATATATATATATATATATATGTATATATATAAAGAGAAAGAGAAAGAGATATGTATGCATACACGTACGTTTATGAAAGCCTTGAGCGTCTCTCATAACAACTATTTTAGATTAGAAAATTACTGTTTAATATGGCTTTTCATAGACTGACTGTATTTAAATCTCTAACCACCAGTCAGCTTTAACACGGCTATTTCTGAACCATAATAAAAATGATAAAAGATAAATGGAGGCACCATACAAATTACAAAATAACAGAAAACAAAATAGAATAATTTTTATTGATATATAATTCTTTTTATTCTATTTTTTAATTTAAATATTCTTTTGTCTAGATGGCCTTTCCCTGGAAATAAAACATTTTGATAACATCTATTGCTGAAATCTTAGCCTTAGCTTGCCTTTTGAAAACACACAAACATATAACAGACGGTTGTTTTTTCTTTGAAAATAACTGAAATCACACAAACATCACGCAAGCACACAAACGCACACACACATATACACACACACGCACACACACACACACACACACACACACATATATATATATCTTAAAACAAAATCTGATTAATGACTGCGTTTCTTTTTGTCTACTTACTTAGAATGAGTTAATAGAAGGTAAGTCGAGATGTGTAACTGTAGTATAAAATAAACAATATGCCAACTCCAATAACTTATGACAAACAAAAATATATCGTTTTATTACATATGATGAAAAAGAATGACTATAAATTAATATATAAACTATAACTATATTGGTATTGCCCATTACGAATCAGGAGTTCTTAGGAGGCATATGCGCGCACAAGATTTCGACGATTGATATACCTTATTATATGACAATTTCTAACCATTTCAAAAGTTTCCGTATTTTTAATGTAACCGCACCCAGAGCATTATCCTCGGCGATTAATGTATCAATAAATAGATATTCCAACCTATTTTTCATCGCTCAGTTCGACCCGAGTGCATCTGCATGTATTTTTTCCCAAATGACCTTTTATATATCTAACATTTATCAAATCTGTTGAAAATCGATCACGTCATGTTGTCTCTTGCAATGCACGTTGTATCTTATGTAAGACGCCTTAGTTTACTTGGATAAGATTAAAGTAAATTAGATCAATATTTAACCTCTTGACAATTGATCATATTATGTTGTTTCTTGCATCTCGTTGCTGTGCATCTTGTCGAAATGATTTTCGATACACACGGTTTTGCTATTTATCATTACTTAAATATTCAAGATCATGAAAAAGCGATTTCAAACACGAAACTTAAACAATGATACCTTTTTAAAGTTAAGCGTGATAGACAGATGAATAATTTATTACACGATTAACTGTGACAGACCGGGAAAAAATATATTCCAATGCTGTACGTTACAAATCAAAGAAATCCTATACCGAACTAAATCACTCTTAAGAAGCGAACGTTTTCTTTTTAACTTTTTTAGTCGACACATTATTAACAGTTAAACGTTACAAATAGACATATCTATATTTAAACTGAAACACGATATATCGATCCAACTACCAACCGATTGCCGGCCAAAAGACAAAGGTTGTAACAGAGACGCGATGCTTTCTTAAAGACGATCGATCACTTACAATGTATTTGCACATTCTGGCTCTTTTAGTTTCGTCTTTTTCATTCAATGATTGAGATTAAATTGATATATGATCATCGTCAACTACATTTCACAAACTCCCCAGCAGTTTAATTTCAAATTCTGATAAATAACCTAACTGCACTAAGAAATATTACTAACGAAAAATTTAACACGTGACTAAAATAAGCCATTCATTAACCCAGAGAGCATTATAATTGAAATAATTGAATAAGTAAAACTAATTACCTTCAAAGTGAAATTTAACCACATATGTTACGAGCCGAGAGAGGACAATGGACGAGTGTTGTCTGCTATGCAGAATCTACGACTCTGCTAACAGACGGGTTCTCTCTCTGTTGCTCGCAACATACAAATAATAAAAATAAATCAGGGAGTTATGCCTTCCCAAAACTTATACCCACAAACTAGCCCGGCAAGCAGCAAAAAACATCAAACATCTTTACCCTATAGACATCTTTAGAAGCCGGAAAATATTCTACTCAAATTGTTTCCTCCGTTGAAATGTTAGATTTCAGATTTACTCCCTGATCTCTGCTTCCCTAACTGTACTGATATGCAGAAGTTTAAATGTAATGTGAATAAACATCTTGCTGCCCAGCTCCCTACATAATATCCCCGTAGATTCGGTCCCATATCCTTGCGTCAAAGAGGAACTGTGCAATGTTTGGGATGAAAATACAATAAGAAAGGATATGTCAACCGTGGCATTTACGACCTTTGTAACAAGTTGTGTGGTTCAATATCAGTTTTAATCGCAATCTATTTAAGTGAGATACACAGCTGGCAAAAATGCTTGAACAACTACAGATTTATACATGAGGATACTTTTAAAACAGAAAGGTAGTCGATCTCCCAGAATTTCGAAACACCATTTAATTGACCGAGAGAAAATCGAGCACAGAAAATAATCATGATATAAAGTAATTGAACGAATCGAAATAAAAGGAATATTTAAGCACGGTCGTCATCGCAAAGCCTGTGGGAGTGAGCAAAGTCTGTGGGAGTGAAGGTACTTAGAGTACTTAGTTGTGTAAAGCGACTCGAAAGCGAAATATAAAGAAAACTATGTCCAGTCCCGAAGTTTCCGACGAATCGGAAAATTACGGTGTATCCATACACCGTCCAATCTTTATTTTTTTGTTTACGTCCCTCTAGCTCGATTTTTTCTTTTTCTTTTTTATTATATTGGTATTGTCTCTTTCCTTTGGATGTTCCTCTCAGTTTTAATTTCAGTAAATGCTCCCTTGTAGCTTGTTATTATTTTGTTTTCTGCGAATTTAGTCGTTATTTGGCATAAGTTCTGAGTCGAGTGTTGTCTGATCTTCATGCTGTATCAAGGCCGATGAATTAAATTGCAGTTAGCCGAATTCATAATCCTTCCCCACATTTATATTCGATTGAAGTAAAGCATGCTTTACTAAATCTCTTTGGATTCCTGACCTTAGAACAGTGCATTAACTTGTAATTTAGCGATTTCTTTAACCATTCGCCAGATTCATCGACTAAAACAACATATGTTGCGCAATGTGTATTTCGTTATCATCATTCAAATAAACACACTCACTCATGTTTAGGCGATTCCTTTGTCCTTCATCAATCTCTTCAATTTATTACTTCAGCTTGTGCAACTGCTATTGCGAATACAGAGCAAAACTCAGGAACTCGTGAATTTTTGAAAATTTTATAATACTGTGCTGATTAATGGGCAATAAATTAGCTATCTAAACATGTCGCTTGCATGACAACTGATAAGACTGAACTCTTAGTTTATCGGTTTGCTTTAAACTTTCTTTTAGATTTGAAAACTATTTCAAGTTTCCTACTTCGCAGAGAAACCAAACTCGATGATCTGATAATCACTGTGAAAGATAAAACCTTATCCGATCTTCTTGCTATAGTAATGAGCGTATGATTTGGTGGATTGCCCTTATCTTGTTCAATAAAAGGGATTGCTGCTGCTTGTTTCTATGATAGCAAAAAAAAAAAAAAAAAACGCCCCTGTTGTACCGCTGTGCCAAGATTGTAAGTGAAAGAACTGACCACAAATCTATCGCATATTAGCCTCCCTTACATATTTACTTACACTTTTGAATCAGTAACCATCTAGCCATAGCCTACCATCTCGTTAATGCAAAACCTATTTCTGACAAAACATATTTTACGGTAATCTTTGAATATATATAACACACCATATACAAAGCAAGTTAAGCTAGGGCTGCAGTGCTTGATATATCAAAAGCTGTTTACAAGGAATGGTATGAAAGATTCCTTGTCAGATTTAATTCGTATTGTGATACTGGGCGAATATTTAATATAAACATATCTCCCTTACATGATCTAGATTGCCCTTAATGGCCGTATATCTAAAAAAAACTTGACATTATTTCGGGTAAGCTTAAGAGTTCCGTCCTTGAAGAGTTCTTAGTTCTGACTTTCAGAAATAATATTGGACCCTATTTGCTGATGATACCATTCTGTATCTGAGCAAAAAGAACGCACACATATCCAAACGATTGCTGAATCTTACGAAAACAATTTGCAGTCTATGGGTAAAAATGATTACACTTAATGCTACCAAAAACCAAACATTTTTCATTAAAAAATTATAAGAACACATTCTACTTGCCTATTTTCTTATCTAATAGCACCCTACATAAGTGTTCATCATTTAAACTTCCTGACCTAACATACATAAGGTATAACCTTAAACTATATCCGATGGTGAGGCCCCAGCTTGCAGGCCTTAGGGAGTGTGGAGCCACCCTTTAATTGCCATTGCTCCCAGGTCAACTCTGACCCGTTACGTTCCCAACTATGGGTTAAATAGAATATGACTTAAAAACAAATATACTATATTAAAAAATCGTTCTTCAAAATCACCAGATTCGGCATTAAATAACCTGAAATGGGTTGATAGTCCGTAAAACAAAACAACCAACCAACTAACATACATAAGTTGCATGTATTGATACAAATATATAACGTACATTGCTTCAAAGTAAACGGACGCCTTCGACGTGCAATACAACATCTCACATTTGCTAGTGTCTGAATCTCTAATAAACAAACCATTGAGTACACTTTTTCATAGATAGGATTAAAAAAAAGAGCTAAAATCAAATAAATTTTAAAAAGTACTCTCATGGATTGTACTCCTTTGACCTTGTCACACTGATGCCAGCACGATGAAAACATGAAGGGATAACTCGATAACAAAATGAAAATTCCATTCTTTATGTCGTGAAGTCTTTAGTACTCTTTCCACTCTAATATCTTTGTTTTTGTAAATACTACGTTAGAAATCATTTTCCTGATTATTGTTTCCCTGACTGTACCAAAATGCATAAATAAAAATTAAAGTTGAAAGAAAATATCTCGTTTCACAGGTTCACACATGATATCTAAATAATAATAAATCTGGACCCTCAACAGTTATAGGCACTGATACCTCTGAGTCAATGTTCCCTTTTTTGCGTTAAAAAAGTAAAAATAAAAATAAAATAAGACATGTTGCCTCCAAAAATGCGGGTCGTTTTCGAGACATTAAATCCGGTTTCAATTCATAATACTTAAAAGCATCCATCATTATGTTGTGGCCAATTTCGAATCGGTTCCTCATCTATAGCTCCGTTTGGCGTCTGGTAACGCATGCAAATGGTTTAGTTTCATATTGAGTTCTTTGATCAGCGGAATTTGCAAGTTACCGGATAGAAAATAGAGCAAATTGAGGTAATCAGTCTAATATACATTTTTTACAAATGTGTTACCACGTATTAAGGCCCAGAGGCCACTCCAAGATAACGGTTTCTGTGTGTATAGTAGTCATTGGGACAGTAGTGTAGTAATCGTTTCGGGTGGAAATTTGATACAACTAGATTATTTATTAAATCGGGGCAATAAGAACTTTTTACGTTGGACTTGAAGGCGGCAGTATGTTATTCAGCTGAAAAGCAGACCAACGACACAGAATCCAACAGAGGATCAGTTCTAGGAAAGAAGCTTTGTTCATAGAACCCACGTTTAGGTTTAGGCACCAAAAGAGAGGTTAGGAATTTATTGATAGCATTTTTACCCAGACGAGTGTTTTTTGAAAGATTGGTAAGGGGATACTCTAAATTAGAGCTTAGTCGAACATAAAAATATCGATAAAGTCCAGACTGGCTCTTAGCGTCTCTTTTGTGGGAAAGAGGTTGCAGAGAAGAAAAAAAGGCATCACATAGAAAGCCAATTTTGTAAAAGCAGGATTAGATTTCTTTGAATAGCTCCTGTCATGATGTGACAACACTATTCCATCTTAGGACGCACTTGGCTCTTATACTGGCCGAGAATTGAATCGGTACTGGTATCTACTGCAGTAGTAGTATGACTCTAACATTTTTCCAGCGACGGTAGCAATGGATTTGATGTATGTGCTCCATTTCAGATCAGAAGTGAAGGTCAGACCAAAATCTTGTCTAAACATGGAGCAGCTTCGAGGCGAGAGCCGTTCATTTCAATATGAAATAGATTTGGGTCGGAATGTTGATGCTGGAAAGAGAGACTCATTTTTTTGTAATCTTTTCGATGCGATAAAATTAACCATCAACTCTTTATTTATTGCACAATGTTCTCAAGATCAGAGGAGAGAGAATGAGGCAGATTTTGACCATTGCCGCGGTTTGAAGTGTTGCCATAGATGGTAGTGCCGTTTGCGCAACGAAAATGTAGGAAATTCACTAGATAAAAAAATAATATATCTTACCTTATAGGTTCACATTCCATCTTTTTTCTATGTCATTTTAACTCGCCACTTCTCCCACTCCACCCTTCCCTCTCCGTTTCCTTTTCTCTCTCTATTCATTCTCTGTATTTCGACGCCTATCTATGTCTTTTAACCCTCTCTGTCTCACCCCGCGTTCTTTCTTCCTCATAGTATAGGGGTAAAATTTTGCAAATATAACATGAAAGCTAGGGTGACATATAGGAATTTAACGTTTACCTCCGTATATTGTTGTATATTGCTGCTATGATTAATCTATTTCCGAACTATAACCGTTCGGCGTAAGTGTAGACTATATGATATGATCATACCACATTTGCAGAAACTGAAACATACCTTTCTGAATAGTCTAGTTGATATACGAGAGTCGTTCCAAAAGTAAAGCCTCCTATTGTTTAACTCAAAAAGTTGAGCTACGAAGAAAACAGTGGTACAATGTAAACGAGCCACCTTTGTTGCTTCAGTACTGTTTTTCTACACAGTCACCACACTTCTCCATGAAATTTTGCTAGCGATGAACAATGGGTTTTCATGGCTGTCCATAGCAGATTTTGTCATACGAAGATCCTTTCAAAAGTAATTTTTATTGTACTCAAAAAGTTGAAAAGCTACGACGACGGGAGTCGTACCATTTCAACGAGTTACGTTTTGTGGTCTAATATTTTTCCCCATTTCGCACACAATTTTGCTAGCGATAAACTATAGCTGAGGGTGAACGACTTAATCAACTCCAAAAATTAAAAGAGTTACAAAGACCAGAGTAATACCATTGAAACGAACGATTTTTTTGTGGTTCAGTATTATTTTTCTACATAGTCATAATTATTTTCCATACAATTTTGCGATAAACCATAGCTATGCATAGGCGACGGGGCAAGCTTTGTCATATGAGTGCCGTTCGAAAAGTAAAGCCCTCTCATTTTGAACATAAAAAGTTTAAGTGCCACGAATACAGGAGTGGTACTATCAAGAGGATCAACGTTTTGGGCTACAATTTTATTTTTCTACATATTCACCGGCATTTTCCATACAATTATGTCAGCGATGAATGATGGCCGTGCATGGGCATCTGGAGTACGGTTTTTAAAACTCCAAACTTTGAAGCACTACAGAGAAGGAAGCGATACCATTTAAATGACCGACCTTTTGTTTTCCAGAATTGAGTTTTCTACATAGACACTACCATTAACGATGCACATTTGTCAGTAATTCTAATGACGGATGTCGAGTTAGTAGAACGGCCATGACAGATGTTGCTTCCTTAGAGTCCTCCACACAATAATCGCAAAATCTCACCTTTTAAACAAGATATATAACAGTGGTAACCTATGCACAAACATATATTAGTTTATTGTACATATTGAGATAAGTTTTCTAAAATGCGGTTATTCTATTTTGTGAATTATCTATGACTAGCATGGGTACCCAGCGTTGCCTAGGTGGAGGCAGTGTTGGGTTTGCATACAACTGCTAACTCAGAAATAAAAGAACAGATAAAAACAGGAAAATGTAATCGGGAAGAAAAAGAAGTGCGTGAAAACTAGTTAAAGCAACCTCAGTCTATAAAGGTGTCTCGTTACGGTGTGTTTCACCGTAAACAAAGTGAAAGTAATTCGGTTTAAAAAAAGTAGAAATTGTTTTAAGCAAAATTATTGTCATAAAAATGATTAGTTAAAAGTAAAACACACACACACACATTACATAACCCCTGAAATAAGAAAAAAACAACTTTTAACCATGTTTAAATGGTAAAACTTTCTTTTAAAACGTTTGATAAAAAAACAAACAAAACAAGAAATTGTTATTTAAAATTACAAAACAACCCTGTTTAAAAAAAAAGACGATCGTTACGTGTACTCGAAAGTAAAAACTAAAGCTTACGAGGTAAGCTACTAACCGATGCCCAACGAGGCTGGTAGCGAAATAATATTGGAAATTCTGTTATATAAACCAATTCCAAAAATAATGCTTGCCCCGCATGCACAGTTTTCGAAGTTGTTTAGAAAGTCACGATTTTCCCGACCCTCCCTTAGTTTAAAAGTTTATTTCTATACGAAATAATTAACCGTTTATTTTTAATTATCACATATTATTCGACCGAGACATCGCTCTATCAGATTTGTATCTCTCTCATTTTGCGTAACATACAAAAGCGCGCCTTTTATATATTAGATTATCTTATAGTTTGGAGACATAAAATTTCTCAGCATTAACACTTTAAGATTCATATTAATAGTAATTGAATTTATAAGTTTTATAATAACCTCGAGAATTAAGATATCAAACTTCTGCAATGAATACGGTTAATAGCATGTTGATAAAACCAATGCAATGTTTAGTCGCCAAATAATTATGGATTGGCATTATGACATGTTCTCTCCGACGAAATAGTTCCAATTCTAATTATGCATCCATTACTGTTTTATTTTTCATAATGCAGGAATGTACATTGCCAAATAAGTTACAAATGTAATTATCAGACATGCAGATGAAACGTGTATCCGAATAAGTAAATCCAAGTGTGGCATGCTCAACGAAAAAATATTTGCTGACCTTTCGAGAAGTTCAAAAGAAATAACCTAATGGTATTTTCGAAAATAGAAATCAAAATGAAAATATCATCACGCGATGTACATTTTGAATGCGTTTCTTTGTCGATTGGTTGTCCGTCTCCAGAATGATTGAATTACATTTCTCTCTTCTTATTTCTTTCTGTCCAAATGTATTTGAAATATAAAGCGTGTTTGTTGCGAAACGAAAACGAGGATATCTTATACTAATAGCCAAACGACACATGCAATATATTAAAGAACATAAGTCGATATTTTTCTCTTTTTCCTGTGTTCTCCTTCCCAATCGTCATATCGGAAAATGTAGCTATATATATATATATATATATATATATATATATATATATATATATATATATATATACTATTATATAAAAATAAGGTTGTGTGTGCATTCCTTCCGTTTTATGTGTCTGACATTGTTCGTAGCTCGGTTTGGATTAGAATGTTTTCGATCGATACTTATCGATAATCAATAATAATATAAATCCTACAGCAGAAGAAACAGACGACTTTGACTAAAGTCAACCCTTAAACAATCTAACATCACCATTGCATTTGAAAAAAAACAACATTTTTACTGCCCCAGCAGAAAGGCCCGGCATATAAAATATACAGTTATGATATGGAAGGGTTCGAATTGAATGCTTCTGTTTAGATCCCAATTGAACCATTATTATTGACTTTTACAATTTTAACTCTTATTCAAGCTAATAAATATTAGCTGAATAAGAGTATATATATATATATATATATATATATATATATACTTTATATGAATACTTTTGTAAAATCAACAATAGGTCTCTACAGTGCAATATAAACTATAATGTATCGTGGACTTAGTCATTGTGGGAAGGCATGTAAAACTACCTGTCAATGAACAGTGGTGGGTTATAAAGCAGAGCAGGCAACGAATCGATTGAATTGAAAATAAGTGATCCCACCGATGACAATAAATATTATTTTTATTTATATAGACAAGTATTACATACTCTCTACACTAGATATGCTAATGTTTCAGAACAAATTGGTTTATAAAAAAATAATTACATCAGGCGCCAGAAATGAAATTAATATCTGTTCAGTGCATCTTGTTCCTCCTTAATACTTTTAACCTGGTATATATATATATATATATATATATATATATTATCCAGAGTATTCCGAATTTCATTGGGTTTATATAATTGATAATTCGGTAACCGTTCATATACCAATAAATTTTAAGTCAGAATTAGATGACTAAAATTGTAAGCTTCAAAATTACCATATTTTTTTAATTGAGCATTCATATATTGTTTTAACAAAATAAAGACACCAAATAATGGGTTGATAGTTACAAATAGTGTATTTCATCGTTCGTTACAATTGTTTCCAGACCATTCAGAACAAATTCAAACCCTATATCGTTCGAATTGTTTCACAAGAACAGCCTTTGTTCAGCCGTTTTGCAAAAAAAAACAAAAAAAAAACACACGTACACACACAATTTTACCATGAACAATATAGAATCCATTTCCTTTTTAAGGAAAAATATGAGAAAATATTTTAACTACATCTCTCCCCTCCAAGGTTTTTTTTTTAAAGATTTTTATATTTACCTATTTTCGTATCTCTATTTTAAAACGAAAATTCAATCGAATTATTATTTAATGTTGCCACCAATTACCCGTGTTCACTTATTATATTTTACTAATAGTATTCACTAATTTATTAAAATATATTTCTTTATTTTATTTTATTTATTTTTTCTATTCCGGACTAATCAACTATGTTCCAGCCATATTGTTTTGATTCTATGTTAGTTTCGTATCTAGGATTTGTTTTATCTATTTACAAATATATCGTCATACTTATTTGTATAATTTCAAAAAGCGGTTGTTGTTTAAATTTATTCCATAAAAAGAATAGGTTAATGTTACTCTTTATTCAATGCAATCTCCTTTTTCATTAAATATTTATTTATTATTTTTTTTTCTTTCGTTCCAATCTATTTTGATTCACGGTTATCTGCTAGTTTTGACGTTGAAAGGGAGGAAAGCCTGTACGTTAGAAAATTTGATGCTTTGACATATTCTAAGTTGATCAATTCCTAATATGTTGTTCTTTATTAGTTAATCATCACCATTTAATTCTAGGCTAACCGGTTTAAATTGTAAGTTTGTAATGCACATCTCTACCGGGATTCCGATTTATTTCCAAATTTTAACCTGTTTGCCACAAGGCCATAATTTTCTGAGGTTGCAGATGGATCTAATTGTTTATTTTTCTTATGTCAATAATATCAATTCAGGATTAAAGTTCTTAAATACTTATCTAATAATAAACATCATATTAATAAGTATTTTATTTATAAATATATGATTTATCTCCACTACGTTTTACTCCAATGAAAGTGGAGGCCCATCTTGGTTTTTGAGTTTAACAGTTCAAAACAAAAATATTATTTAATAAGCTAGGAATTTTCAAGTTTTACTGATCTAAAAAAAAACAGTATATATTAATCTCCATTCTTTATTACTAATATTGTTATTCTAATGTTGCATTCATATTGCTAAGCTTTGTTGAGCTGTTTTATTGATCTAAAATCAGTATCTAATAGTCCACCATTCTTATGTCTAATATTGTGTTTCTAGTTTTGAAATTGCAAATTTTTGTTAAGCTGTTCTATTGATTTACATTTCTTATCTAATGATCGATTGTCTTTATTTCTAATAATGTGTTTCTTGTGTTGAATTTTAGATTTCAGATTTGCTTACAAAATTTGAATCATTTATCACATCTATTTTACTCCATTTTAGGTATTTAACTCTATTTTCAATTTGGCATATACATACACACACACACACACACACACACACACACATATATATATATGTGTGTGTGTGTGTGCGTGTGTGTGTGTGCGTGTGTGCGTGTGTGTGTGTGGGTGGGTGTGTGCAAAATAATCGAAACCTGGTTTTCTAGCCTTTATTTTCAATTTTATTTTTTAATCATGTAAACTTGTCTATATTTAGCCATAATTAAATTTTGTACCCACCAAAACATTTTCATATATATTTCGAATATTCAGTGTAGCTTAATCGCCATATATATTTTATAAAATATATATGGCGATTAAGCGACACTGAATATTTGGCGTTTCATCCACTCTAGTATTCGTCAGGCTTATGCGCGAATTCTGCGGTTGTTTCTCGTTTTTATATGGTCCTCTTCTGTTGAGGATTTTAGTTAGCCAATCATCTTTCTAGTATCCAACGCGCCCTTCCTATCAACCAATGAGCATGCATTTTATCGAACAAAGGATCTGTTTTAGAGCTAGGTTAGTGGTTTAAGGCAGGCCTTGTCCTCATTTTTTTATATATAAATATACATATGTGTACACACATATATGCACATATGTATACATATATATATACATACATATATGTGTGATCGTTTATGTATATTCATGTTTATTTAATTTATTTATTTGTTTATTTTCTATTGTTTTTGTTAGTTTTAAAGCTATTTTGTATCGCTATCCTAGAGTAAGTTTTATTTTGTGAACACAGTTATTTGCTACAGTTTAATAGATTTTCGGGTTCTTTAAAGTTCAGGATAGCAAATTTTTCATGAAGGCATAATTTACATGGGTCGTCTAAATGCCTACACGTGGTAGCTTGTCTTATAATTTTCCATTCGACTACCGGCGAATGTCCGCTTTCTTTGTGTTCCCAGTATTTATTCGCTAGTGTTGTTTTTATACGGTGTTTTTTATTGTTGAATGTACTTTTGTGGTCATTGTATCGGGTTTTGAAATCTAAGGAAGTTATGCCTGCGTAATATTTCTTGTTATTAGGGTTGTCTTTCGCAAATATTGTTGCTTGATAAACTACGCATTTTGTTAGACATCTATTTTGAACTGGGCAAAGTGTGCGGTGTCTACAGTTGCATTTATCTTGGTCGTTATTATTGTTTTTATGTATAGTATGGTTGTTCTTGTCCGGGGTTGGTTTGTTATTATTATTGTTATTATTGTTATTATTATTATTATTATTATTATTATTATTATTATTATTATTATTATTATTATTAATATTATTTCTGCTAGTGTTGGTTTTATTTTTGTCATGGTGTCTACATTTTATTGTTTATTTTGTTGTTGTTTACATTGTTTTTATTTAGTATTTTGTTATTATGTGCTTTAATTATCATCTCTAGATTTTCGCATCAACTGTAGGATAACTTTAAGGTATTTTTATTGAAGATTTTGTGTAAGGGGTTGGTTGCGGGAAAGTGTTTTTCAATAAGATCTAGAAATTTCTTGCCAAGTTTTGTTTTTAACATTTGATTGTATGGGGCCATATACCAAATTATAGTTCTTTTTCTTCTATTTTTAATTTTATTATAGTTGTTGGTGTTTTGTTGCTTATATTTGATATCGATATTTTTGTATCCACTATTTTTTAGGGCTGTTTCGTAGATATTGGTTGACCTGTTAAATGCATTTTCATCGCTTGAGTTATTACTGAGTCTACTTACGATTGAGTTAGGAATGTGTTTTATAATTGATGGTGGGTGATTGGACTTAGGGTTTACCTAAATTGGAGTAGCGTTATCTTTTAAGTATGGTTATTATGTGTTTTTATCTAAGTTTAACGTGACGTCCAGGAAGTTTGTTATTTTTATGTTAACTGATACGTCTGCTTTAGGCCTAATTTTTTCATTTCCTTGTGTATGATTTTCTTAAAGTTTTCTCCCTTGACTTTGTTGGAGTTTTTTATTATAGCTAGTCCGTCATCTCTATATAGGCCGATATCCGTAGTATCGAATATGCTTGTGAGGGTATATAGAATGAATAATCCCACAAGATCTGATGCCTCTGCAGAATCTCTGGCACCCATCGCCAAATCAAACGAATTTTTCATTTTAGTTTTTATCCATTGGTTATTGTTATTTATTAGGACTGATTTTCTACATTTTTTAATGATATTGATCTCTTTCGAGGATATATCAGTGTATGCCTCGGCAAATTCTAGGGCAATGTTAAAAAGATCTTCGGATATCGAGGGATAAAAGTCTATTATTTCAAACTATAAACGTACATTTATCTTTGTTATATTTTTAAACCAGGTGATTGCTTCGGTAGTATTTGCCCACTGGTTTAGTTCTCGGTCTTCTTTGATTTGTTTGTTTACTCTAGAAAGTATAGTTTTGCTAATTCTACCTATTTCTGATTTAGTTGGGTTTATCAGGAGGGTGCTGGGATTATTATTAAAGTCCCATTTGTGGTCTTTAAGCAGAATGTATGACTCTCTAGGTTTCAATTTGCCAACTTTATCGCTAATTTTTAGTTTATCGGTAATTTGTTTACTTTCAGTTTTTATTATATCTATGTAGTCACATTCGATTGTGTCTAGTTTTTTGTAGTTTTTTGTAATGTTTTCTGTGATTAGTTTGTTATATTCTTGCTTATCTATTTTATAAAAGTTTCTGGTTTTATCTGCTTTTAGAAAGATTTTATTAGAGTTGTTTATGTTTCTAACGATTTAAGTAGTTTCCGTTGGAAATTGTTAGGTTAATTGTAGATTTCTAAGTTTTTAATTACGTCTAAAAGGTCATTTTCAAAGTTTATCAAAAGGTCTATTGTTTTCGCATTTTTAAGGGTTTTAAAACCAAAGGATTCTTTTTTGTTTACGTTGTCATTTTTAAGGAAGAGATTTGCTTGCCATCGCATTCGGCGTATTAGTTCATCTGTTTTTTGGATTAATTTAATAATATAGCTATGCTTGGTGTGGGGATGTTTTTTAGCAACGTGTAGCTTAATCGCCATATATATTTTATAAAATATATATGGCGATTAAGCTACGTATTGAGCACTTTTGAAGTAAATGCGTTTACGCATTAATCTATACTTTCGTATATTAATTTTATGTGAGTAAATGAAGTAGTTATATATATATATATATGCATATATATATATATATGTAGTTCATTTACTCACATGATATGAATATACGAAAGTATAAATTTTTGCGTAAACTTTAAGTAAAGTATTTATTTCAACAGAGCTCAATACGTAGGCAAAGCTAGTTAGTGAGTTATAAAATATATATGGCAATTAATTAAGCCTGAAGAATCCTAGAGTGGATGAAACGCGGAATATTCAGTCTAGCTTCACCGCCATATATATTTTATCACTTACTACTTACTATATATATATATATATATATATATATATATATATATATATATATATATATATATATATATAGAGAGAGAGAGAGAGAGAGAGAGATTTACTTTTAGAAGCATAGCTCTGCTACCTATCGGTTATGTTTTAGTGAGATCTTTACAAACCTCGACATCCTCAGAACAATTTTGTTTATTATGTTTCCATTTTGCAGAATGAAACGAATTAATATTTGTAAAGTTCACGTGATTAAATTCTAAATATTTTGTTACATAGTTAGTGTTAACCCTTAATATATTAAACTTTAAGCATCAATAGTTATTATGAATACTATTATTGTCATTAATTTTTGTGTAACACTTTTATTCTTATTAGTTATGCTATTATTATTTATTATTAGTTTTATTGTAATTATTAATATTATCTATATCATTGTGGATTATTATAATGAGTATTTTTTGCTATTATTCCTTATAATATTCTATTTAATTATTGGATTTGCTCGGAGAACTGTTACTGAGACGATACCATATTTTCACATTCATATACACTATTATATTTTGGGACTCGCTAGATGGGTATAGCTACGCGTATTTCCATCTGAAAAGCCGTGCATAATTCTTGTTTGAGTTTATCAGACTATGATCATATTACTTTCCGTACACCAAGCGATAGTGTTAAATATACAATATTTAACCAATTTAATTTCACGTAACAATAGAAACAATAGCGACAGTAGACATCTCATGTAAATTGACAATCATCATTTGACGACGTGTAAAATTTTGAGATGTGAAAGTTGAACGGCTACTATACTAAACTTATTGTGAATTTAGGTACGTAGCATTTACGGATAATAATATACACCATTCCTTAAAATGAAAGCATAAATGACGGAATTCTTGGTCTAAAGATGTTTAGCTTATTATCAATGAGCGTAACATGTGCTGGATCTGTAGCCAAACTATATTTGTATAAGTAAAAGTTTTTATTGCAAGTACATATATCTATTATTTTAACACAGCGCGTAATATCACGCGTGGAAAATATCAGCAGGAGCCATAGGATAGCTGGTTTCCGAGGATATTAGCATCAATAGTCGTAAAAGTACATCTGAAAATTAGGAATTCTGAGCAGACTTGCGCCAGAAAAAAAGAAGAAAGAGCAGAGAAAAATGTATCATATGATCGGGCAGAAAAAAAAATAACGCAGCCAAGTGAGATGAACGTGTTGCCTTGTAGTGGCAGGTAGAGGCTTTTAAGCTGGTGTCAAGACGGCAGGGGTTTTTAATCGCATTCAGATGAAATGAACAGTTAGTAAAAATAAACAAGCAGGAACTGTTTGGAAAGTTATGGTAATAAAAATACACATCTTTTTGTCCAAAAGGAACAAAAAGCCGAGTCTGATTTATTTATATTTGTTTGGTTGTTCCTTTCCGACAGTACTAGACACCGTGGGGTCCGAGAAAGATTAGAACTGTAACGGACATGGTTTGAGGGTAACGGTCACTTAAATTATTGCCAACTATTAGATAAACGCAGTAAGCTTCGCTACAATGTTAGCATGTGGCTAAAAACCTTATCAGCTTACTGTATATAAACGTTCGGTGGTTACATCTATCGGAACCTTATTAATATAAATCCCGAGATGAGAACAGTAGTCCAAGGGATGGAAATTATGCGAAAAAGAAATCCTCATCTCAAAAATTCAGAAACATTATTTTGTATTCATCTCGGAAAACGTTCTGTGTCAACATTTGCCATAGATATGACGTTCACGGAAGGAATGGGCTATCTAATCGTTTGCTGTTGTTTAGCACCATTCCTTTATGAACCACAATAATAATTATTGTTAGCGGTAATTTCCGTGATATCTTTCTAGTTAGACTTTTTCTAGAAAGAATCGGGCATTACAGGACAGACTGTGTGGAAGTTGCTAATATCTCTATGTGCAATTTTTGTTGATGAAGAAACTGGATTTGAACTTGGCACACGTAGTTTGTTTATCCGCGTCTGTAACCATTTAGCCACCGCCATTTCCCTGATAATGATGATGTATGTCCAAGGTTTATAAATGACAAGTTGTCAACACTTGTCGGCTCTAGTATTAGCGATTGCTCTCATGCAATTAGATTGTTTAAAATCCTCTTTGTCAAGGTCAACTAGTTTAATAATCGACAGGGAACCAGTGTCGCATGAGGCTTGTCCGACGATAATGCTGGGAACGGTGTGTTAATTCATATGACAGGTCCAAAGAATTGTTAAAAGGCAAGTGTTGCATAGGAAAACCAGAGAACATAAATAAAAGAATAATACTCTTACGAGATTTTCTTTGATTTCTTTAAAGGTTGTACATCCTTTAGACAAATAAATTTTGTTCAACTATAATCGATGTTTGTTTTGAGTTTATGGGCAACGATTTACCTTATATACTCAGCTGGGAACAATTTTAGTGTGGCATCTAGAGACTCCCATTTACGTTCTAAGCAACGATATTTTCAAATAATTCTTCTTTAAAAAATTATTTCGTTGACACGAAGACAATAGGCCACATCCTTACTGAATGACAGCGACAGAAAGCAGGTGGCACTGAATGGTTTATACATATGACAAAAATTAAACCGAACCCACTGCCAAACAATATATATATATATATATATATGTGTGTGTGTGTGTGTGTGTGTGTGTGTGTGTGTGTGTGTGTGCGCGTGTGTGTGTATGTCTGTGTGTAATTCTTGTTCAGCAGTATTATTCGGGGGAAACAAAAACAATTACCTAACTTTATTTGACATAATATACTTACGCAGCATTTGTGGATATATATTCATATGAATTTACGTTTATATATATATATATATATATATATATATATATATATATATATATATATATACACGACTCTTTCGTATATTATTAAGCAATCCTTATAAAATTTAGAATACATCCGTTTAGTGCCAGAGTGGTTACTATATTCGGTTTTCTTTAGTTTTATGTAAACAGGACAAAATATCTGTCATGTAATGAAAATTAAGATACTTCCGGTTTTTGTAACTTAAAAAATAGTATTACTAAAATATATAAACATATTCTTTCAAAGTGAACTTTTTTGAATGCTTTAAATGTTTTTAAAGAGCATTATATGGGTTAAACGTTTAGTTAAAAAAAAAAAATTTAAATATCAGATTTGCATAAATTTCCTTTTTTCGTATTCAGTAAATACTAATAAAGAAAGATTACCTGAATTTCAGTTCCTTACATTTTAAATACATACGAGAATACAAAATCATGGAAGCAATTCTTATCAAAATACGAGTAAAGATCTTGATTTTAATCTTCGGAAGACTACATAAGAGCAGAATCAACTCATTATCGTCCGTAAAATATATAGTCATCCACATGCAGTACTATATCGTATCACAGCTCATCATTGCCGCTAGACTAGCCCCTTTCCCTAGCCTAAAACTTAACCTACAACCATCGCGTGGTTGATAGTCGGCAGTTCTACACTTTGGACCATGGGAGCGGTGCTCGCAAATGATTTCAACAAATGTTCATTTAAATAAACAGTCATCCACCGAACAAACAGCGAGTATTACTTTATAGCCACATGTGTCGGGTGAGGTACATTTACGATAGTGCTCTACCCAAAGAGGGGCGTCAAAATATATAGTCATCAACGTACAGTACTGTTTCGTTATATCACACCTCATCAGTGCGGCTAGACTAGCACCTCTCTCTAATAGAGGACTGAACCTTCAACCATCGCGTTGATATTCGGCAGTTATATATCTTTTTGCACTTAAAGCCTCCAAAAGACACGATTGATGGCCTTTTTATCGCAGTAGCGGCAAAAGAAGTTCAAACGAGAAAAAGTATATATATATATATATATATATATATATATATATATATGCATACACACAAATATATATATATATATATATATATATATATATATATATGTATATATATAGCGCGTCTATAAGTAAATCATAAATTAGTGTAAAATATGAATAATTTGTTAGGGCAGATAAGCAAATAAAGCCATAGGCACGATTGCGCACGCGTGATCCAATCATCCAGTAAAAAGCCACCAAGTCTTGAAAAGCAAGATGTCCGTGGCGTCAAATAGGCGCTCGCCGAAATCTAACCCTCGTCCTTTCTTTCCGGCGTTTCCTGTACGACAGCTGCAGGGGCTGACGGCTAACTAGGGGAGCGAAGAAAATGAAAGGAATGTAAAAAAAAAAAAGTATCTATATAATTGATAAAAGTACACCAAACATATTTAGTACAGCTCGAAGTTATATTAAATAGAGTATGAAATGATATATTGATCTTGCCTGGCTGTCAAATTATGTTTACTTGACACGTGCTTCGTTAAGACAGTAAGTTATATGCAACATGTATTCAGGATTTTATATATAATTAAATATTCAGTTAATAATAATTAAAATAATTTACCCCATCACATCAACAGTGAATTCAGTTAAATACGCATAACTTTGATGTCTTAATAATTGTGAGATAAAATATACCTTGAAAAAGGATATCACTTGAATCTGCGATAAAACGTAAGCAACGCGTATTGAATAATTTAAATAGTTCTTTTGGTACATGTTTGTTTATTGGAGAACCTGTTTTAATCCGTAAAAGAATATATATTCTTAAAACCGAATATTATCTTTATGCTTTAGTACATATACACGTGCCGTAACGGATTAAAATTCTACATAAAATCACTTCTCCGTGACAGTTCTCTGGAGGTTGAAGTTTCCATTCTAAGTACGGGCAATACTAAGAATACAGTTATTAATTACTTAATCCGTTTACCTGATTCTGACTGACGGAATAAGGGAAAGGTACCTCTGTCGATTCAATAAAAGGTTTTGTTCGTATTGATTCCAAGTTTGATAGGGGGAAAAAGACCGAGATCTTTTGAACATAGCATACAAAATTAGAACATCGTATGAATAATACAAGTAATGCCATTTATCAACCCCTGTCTCAATAATAATCATACGCTATCTTCATCTTATTTATTTAGAATATACATTTTATATCCGGAAAAAAATGTGTACCGATGTGGAGGAAAATCCACAAATACAACTGATCATTAACTTTTGATTTGTGAAAAGTTTTCTTTATTAATAAGTTAAATTTCATTATTTCATTATCAGTAAACTCTATACTAATTTCACTATCTAGATGCAGGTGTCATAAAAATATTAATGTTATTTCGTAGAACAGATCTCCTGTTCAAAACTCTTAATATAGCATACCGCCTAGAAATAGTAGTGATCACTAATGATGTTTTTTATTCTATAACAATGCACAACATTTTTACTTTCGGTTTATATCTACGCGGACAGTCCCAAAAGTAATGCCTCCTATGTTTTATTCCTCTGCAATGGATCAAAGTGGGTTGCAAATTACATTACTATAATGAATGAACTTACGCATTTGTGACCTGAAACATTAGTTTCTCTTTTGCAGTTATTGACGGCGGTAAACTCTGAGAAACCAACATCTGTCATGGACGTTCGTCAGAAACAGACGGCATTATTTAATTCCTTCATTCAAAAACAATGAAACAATCAACATTCACCGGCGCCTGTCGACCGTTTATTAAGGTGTTGCAGTTGATATTGGAATAGTTCAGAAATGGGTTGGTCGAATTCAGAGTGATGATGTGATGCCGATGCATAGTTAGAATTTACAAAAAAATACTTTGCGCCTCGACCAATTCATCAACGCTAATCGAGGGTTAACGGTAAGCAGACATCTACAGGCAAAGGTCGCCATCTTCTGGAACACGTAGTCCGTCATCCTCATGGATTACTTTAAATCAGAGTTGATTGTCAACTCCGATCCTTACGTTGAAACATTGACAAAACTGAATGCCCACATTACACGCGTAAGACCAGAGAAAGGAGAAGCATTCCGTTTGCAGCTCAACAACACCACGCAACACAGATAAACTAAGATCACGGAATGTGTGACAAAGTTAGGACGAACGGTGCTCTTTCATGCACTTTATATTCCTTATCTAGAATCATCGGAATTCCACTTGTTTGAAATTTTGACGGATGAATAATTTAGTAATATTTCCCCGTCAACAACACCGTAATCGCAGCCGTATATAAATGAATTTTAAGCGGTAGGCATTAAGGCTATTGTACATCACTGACAAAAGTGTTTGCGAATGATGACGACTATGGAGTCAACTAAGATCTGAGGCACAAAGTTCGCTTGCTTTTATGTTAACGCACCCATCTTCGTAGCTTTGCAAGATTTTAGGTTAAAAATAGGAGACATTACAATTGGAACGAACCTCGCATGTTTTAATACTTTTACAACAGCAAAGTTGAAAGAAAAACAGTTCGCATGTTTCTTTGGGTTATACTATTTTTTCAGTAATAACAAAATAACACGAAATTACTATCAAACTCACCATTTAATCATTGTTAATTATTACACGATGGGCGTGCAATAAGTAATGCCCCTGGATCACTTGCAGTTGTCTGATCTAGCTAAAATATTGCATGTGCGATGATTTATATCTCTACGGATTATGTGGCAAATAGCAGCTCTGAACTAATTATGCTAGCTGTTTCACAGCTGTTTAAACTGAGTCAGGTAAGAACTAGAGCCTGTTGACTGTCGAGTAGTGATCCAGTTTTTGTATTTGAAAGGACGCACGCCACAGGAGACCTTCTGCCATTGATGACGCATCTGTCTATCAAGTTGAGCCTGCCATTTTGGAAGATCGGTGCATTACTATTCGCTAAATAGCCCAAGATGTCAAGATTAGTACAGGGTCTGTGGGAACTATCATTCATGACCATTTGCATATGGATAAGGTGTCTACCAGGTAAATTCCCAGGTTGCTCATATCATTCCAGAAGCGAGAACGCGTCGAGTGCTCGAGGATGAATTTGGAGATGCTCCAAGAAGATGAGTCAAAGTTTTTCAAAAGACTTATTACACAGGATGTAACCTGCGCCCATCACTATGATCCAGAGACCAACGCTCAGTCAATGCAGTGGAAGTACTTAGACTCACCACCTCCAAAGAAGGCAAGGGTGCAGCCCTCCGCTGGCAAGGTCATGCTCACAGTCTTCTGCGACCAGGGCGGAGTAGTGATGACAGATTTCCTGGCAAAGTGTACCACAATTACAGGAGTCTATTATGCTTCACGTTTGAGGAAATTAAGGGAAGCTATCAAAATCAAGAGGCGGGGCAAGATCAGCAAAGGTACCCTCCTCCTGCAGGACAATGATCCGGTCCACAACTCGCATGTCGCCAGATTAGAAGCACGAACGTGTGGTTATGAAATCCTTCCCCGTCCTCTCTACTTTCCTGACCTTGCACCTTCTGACTTTCACCTCTTCCCAGCCATGAAGTTGTTTTTGAAAGGAAAGCGTTTCCCAGATGATGCAGCCTTGATTTCTGAAGTCACGTCATGGTTGGAGGACCAACCTGGGGTGTTCTACAAAAACGTTCTTCAGAGCTGCATCAAACGATGGGAGAAATGCATAACTCTAAGTGGTTCCTATGTAGAGAAAGACTAATAACTGTGCCAAGTTTCGTTGCTCTACGGGAGTGGGTCAGGGGCATTACTTATTGCACGCCCCTCGTAAGTGTATGTATGTATCTATGTATGCATATATAGTATGTGTATTATTATTATTATTATTATTATTATTATTATTATTATTATTATTATTATTATTACAACTACTTAATGAATTAGTAAATTAGTTACATAGTAAATTACTCATTAGTAATGATTAATGGTGATTCATCGAGTCCAAGAAATTTACCCAGATATCGAACAGTCTCAATCTCTTTCAATAACTTGCAAATTCGTGTAAGTTATCACAATAGCCGTTTATTATTGATTGTTCACTAGAGAGGACGATTGATTTTGTCTAAAATTTGGATGTGAATAACTATTCCCCAGGCTTCAGTATTCTCTGCACATTTCCAGTAATTGTCTCGTCAGTGCTCCTTATCTCCTATATATTTACTCTCATTCGTCCATAACACACCTTTTATGCGATACTAACCCTATAAATTTGTAGTGGGAATTGGGGTCAGTTAATGGAATATCTGATAGCTCATTATTTATTTAAAAGATTTAGCACAAGTCATTATCAGTGATAGTTCTGGCAAAAACAAGTACTTTTCTCTGGAGGCCGAGTGACAATAAGTGACCTTAGATATTAAATACTCTCCACTTTTTACGATCATCTTTGCAATATTTTTGTATTGTTGCTACAATCGTTTACAATCGGTTTCTTACGTTAGCATTTTCTGTAATTAAAGTTTAAATAAGAGCCTATATATTATTTAAGTATTTGTGTCCCTTTCCAGTGGCCAAGTTGGTGATCGTTGTTTCGTCTCGCCCCCTTGAACCCTTGGATCATTTTGTAGACCATTTAAGGTTAGAGCCATATTTATGTGTATCCTTTCGATTTTCTTGCTTAATTTCTATTTCATATTGTGCCTGGCTGATTAGTCTGGGAATTTAACTTGGTTTTCATCCTTTTTTCCAGACTTTTCAGGATCACCCCAAATGTTAGTATTATACAGGTGTTAGTATTATACATATTGCCTTCATTTTCCATAGCGCTTCTAATTCTCTGTCTAATTTCATTTAATCGGCTCGTTTCTTTTTTGATTCCCTCTTTATCCTAAGATGTTTTGGGGTAAAAGCCTCTACGATTAAGATGAGTTTTTTTTTCTAATAATGTGACGATTCCGCTATTTTTTTCTCATCCCTAGATAATAACTGACTCTTCTAAATGTTCCATTCAGATACGATTGTTGGTTCGCGTTTGGATCTTTTAAAATTTCCAAATCCAAAGTTATTTTTGTCGGATAGAGGTTGGGTTACTTCAAAACCCTATGTAATATGTGCATATATTTTTCAAAACGTAATATGCTTTTGGATGTGATTTATAGATGTAAGTCATACTGTTAGTTTAAAATCAATATATACTTAGTTTCATCATTAATACGAGCCGTGAAAAATAGTTTTAAACAAAAACCAAAACAAAAAGGGCATCGAAAAATAAACATACCTTTTTCGATTCCTATACTGAGTCCGATGCTCCAAAGCTTACATTTTTTCAATTAATTCCTCCTTCTTTGTTGATAATTATCACATCTGGCTTCCTTAATAAAATAGGTTTATATGTGTGTAACCCAGAGGAATTTGTGATTTTTATTTTCTTGTAAAATTTAAAGTTTTTACTGTTCTTCTGTATGTTACAAAATTCAGCCGCTTAAATAGATTACAATATACTAAAAGAATTCTTTATGTGCAGTTGTCGTAAAATCTATCAAATGATCAAGGATAATTATTAATGTTATGATTGATAGGATGATTAGAGGGTTGATGCAATTGAATTAGAGGAAAACCTGCACGAAAAAAAAAACTTAACCGGAGAATATTTTTGCATAAATATATTTTGAAACACAATTAAAAATATAACATTTGCGTTATAGAGGCTATCATGTAATCTGATTTTAATACTGAAATAAAAATATCCCGTTTCAGTTTGGCGAATTTGCGGACTCTGGACCAATAAACATCAGAGATTCTGATAACTCTGATTTGGTCTTGCAATGAATGGACTGACTTTGTAAAATATTTTTAATATTTGAAATTATGCAAGAATACAGAACCTGTATTCTGGCAACACCACACTGAAACGTTTCAACACTGATTTAATGCTATTTCTGAAAATACAAAAACCCATACATTCTTGCTATTTAAACATTAAACTGAGTTTTTCTTCTTTCACGTATTAAACGTCGAATTCCTTTATTTTAACAAATATACAAAAAGAAAGAATGAATAAAACAAGTAAATACTCAAAACAAAGAGTATAAAATAAAACTGTCGAACAAACTATAAGCAAAGACATTTTCATGTAATTATTCATGCATTATTGTGTGAACTTTTGAGTTTTCTATTCCTGTTTTCTTTTATTACTTCATGCATGTTTCATTAAAAATCTTGTTAATATTTTTTGCAAGGAAAGGTATGTAACAGAGCGCATAAGTGACGCGTGTAGGAAAATCAGCAGCTGTCAAATGATAGCTGGCTAACGAAAATAATAGCACCAGCAGATGTTAAAGCACATGTGCAAATTAGCGAGAATGCACGAGTTTGCGTTATATGACAATGGGAAAAATGCAATACGTGATCGAGGGAGAAGAAAGTTGTGACAGGGAAAGATGGACGTGTAAATACGAGTACAAGAAAATGCTGGCTAGCACCAACGTGAGATTTCAAAAACATAGCTTTTTACAAAGCACACGTGTGTGCGAAAAGACTTTGAAAAATAATGGGAAAATAATGGAATGCGAATAATAAAGCAACGATTGAATGCATTTTATCTGCACTGAAAAAATGCCGAATCAGATTTTTATTTCAGTCTTTTGTTTGTTTGTTCCAGTGACGTTAGAGAAAACATTTATATATTTTTCTCGCCTACTCTAAATCCCACATTAGTCTTTTTTCTATCATCAATCTCGTGTCGGAATGATAAGCGTGGCGCTTCTGCTCACAGAATATACACACACCGGCTTTCAAGTTAATGTTCTAAATCGCACTGCGTGAAATTTTTATTATATCATTAAATTGTTATGCCGTGGCGAATGTCTGGATTAAATAAGGCTTGTCTAATTCTGAGAAGTGTATGAACGAAAAGAAGATAGTATAGTGTCAGCAAGAGAGGTTAATTATGACCGCCTTTAAACGTTATGTTTTATGAATGATGAATGATATTAAGGAGGTCTGGCACTAAGAGAAATTATAAGATAAATGTTGTGCCTATAAAAAGAAAACATTCGATACTTGTGATAAATAATATAATATTAATAGTTAAAACAAGGTTGCAGTTAAGAATGCTATGCAAAACTATTATAAAGAACTGTTAAAACAGTGCTAAATAAAAATGCACACACACAGACACACGTATACATAAATACACACACATATGTCGTTTTAATTGCGTATATTTAGGTAACATGTTAACATTTACACAGACATGGTTAAAAACAACAGAAAGCACCTGTTTAGTAACACCTTTTTATTCTTCCAGTTTTTTCGTATTTTCTTTTTTTTTTGTATATACATCGAATGTATGGATGTATTCTCCAAGCATTTTGTTCGAAGTCTTTGCGGTTTTTCCATTTTTATTTAGGCATCTACGCATCGCCAGGAATGTGTGTGTTAGTCTCTGTAAAGAATTGTGGAAATTTTTTAACAGTAGTTGGGATGCGAGCGAAGTCATTGGGACTGCTAGCAGCGGTAGGGTGTTAGTGTTACATGAAAAGGCTTGCCCCCTTTTCATGTAAGTAAAAATAAAGAGAATTAGTTAAATGAACATAAAATCAGATAAAACGGGAATCGAACCCTGTATATAAGTTTTAAAGAACAATAGGTTTTAAATGGAATGTCCAGTAAATTGTTGATTCTGTTAAAATATTTAATAAATACAAATTTGGTTGGAAACTATTCACATTGAATAATAAAATATGGGTTACAGAATTAGATAAGTAGGTTAAATTCCTTTGTAAAACAACAAGTAGAATGGAAATTTCCTGGTCGTCAGAAACGGTTTCAAAAACGTGCAAATCGCGCATGTTGATGATAGTGACTTATAGTCACATTGAGCAGACATAGGTGATTTTTTAATGTAGGAAAGAGTTCGAATTTAGTTAGGGGAGTCGAGGAGTCAGACGAGAGATCAGTCCGACCAGGGAAGCAGAGAGATTCAGACCGAATCTTGGCACTGTCTGGAAGCGACAGGTGTTTAAAAGAAGAAGATGTAAAGAAACTTTGAATTCCTGGATGCAAAGCCATTGACCGGTCATATGGAAGAAATAAACGATCAGCATGTTTTTCATACCATGCGTCTTCGTGTTGTAATTCAACAGAAAAGGTATTGTCCATTTATGTTATGAACCTTTGATAAAATCATCATAAAAAAATGTGCTAGAAAGTATATGTTTCAAACTATAAATGTTATATAAACACTCCCGTTTCATACAAAACTGTCAAAAGCATAAATGCCAATCTCTCGGTCTATCTATCTATATATCAACTCGCCTCTCAAAGTGTATTTATATGAACTTTGTGTTTATAAAAATGTACAGTTGTCTCTCTCTCTTTACATATACCTGTTAATGTCACCAATACGCTATCTTCCACAGCACACAACATTAACAACAACAAATATATAAGTTGTCATACAAACAAGAACACTAAATAAGAACTCACGTAACATACGTGCCCAAGTGGTACCTTCGTCTAATAATAAAACTCATTACTTAATATTAGTGTAAGTGCGAAAAGGAAGAGAGTGTGCCAGTTCTAGGGACAGTACCTGGAACGAGTTGTGTGTGGAAGAAGGGGGAGTTATGCTAGGCATTTGAGTTTATCAGTACTGTTTTAAAATGCAAGTTCATTGAGATTAGGTCTTCGCGTTTTGATATTAATAGCTTCAAGATTTTAAGCTTCGTCATATTCGTTTTGTGTTTTTAACTAAAATTTCACTGAAATTCTAGGGTGTGCATAAATGTTTTTATGTAAATTTTTTAAAGATGGCACACGATTAAACATTATAGCAGGTGAGGGGGTGATAATGTACTGATCCCAGAAGTTGTACGTCTCCTCTCTTTCCCACTGACACTAATACCCCTACCGCTGCTAGCAATCCCAATGATCTTCGCTCGCATCCCAATTACTATTTAAAAAAAAAAACTCCACACAATCCCCTGCAGAGCCTAGCACACACATTTCTGACGATGCATAGATGCCTTCACGAAAAGCAAAAACCGCGGACACTTAAAAACTTGCTCGAACTATACATTCATGACTTCAATATATATACAAAAAAAAATAATACGGAAAATTGAAAAAATAAAAAAAGTATCACAAAACAGAAGCAATCTGGTGTTTTTAACAATATCTGTCTGAACGTTTTATATATATATATATATATATATATATATATATATATATATATATATATATATATATATACTACCAAAAGTACCCGTCGTTGAGTGGGTTCAAAAACAGCCTACACAAAATGGACTGATTTATGAAAGTGTGATAGGTTATGAAAAGGAAGGGCTGTAAATTTGGGTTGAATTGGGGCTATCAAAACCAAAGCAAAATATGATGAAAGTAAAAATAAAATAGATAAACCCCATAATTTATTATACCATACCTGATCACACTGAAACACTTATCACAATATTCTGTGGATCTATATTTAAAAAAACCTTGTTTAACTTTGTGACATATTTCCATTCTATGGAGGCCAGATGCGAATGAACACCCCATAATTTTATCATACCATATTTCTTCAAACTGAAACATAATTATCAAAGTATACTTACGTAGATAGATATGAAAAGTCTTTATTAAAGTTTGCGCCTATTTCCATTCTATGGAGGCCAGGCACGAAGGCAGCCCCCACAAATTTATTATACCATCCCTATTTAAGTTAAAACATACTTATCAAAGTATTCTTTCGTACATCTATATCAAAAACACTTGTAAACTTTTGAAAAAAAATGTAAAATTTTTTATTTCCATACTTTGTTGATCAGGCGCGAACGCAGATCCCACAATTTTTATGAACCACCGTTCTGCCAGATCAAATATACCCATTCCTGTGTCTCGATAAATCTTCTATCATTATATGTAATCAGTTTTTTAAAATAGTCAACCATATAAGAGCCTATTCGTGACCACACACACACACATACACACACATACGCACACCCACATACACACCCACAGAGCTTTATATTATATATATATATATATACAATATATATATATATATACATATATATATATATATTGTAAGTCAACACTCCTAAATAAGAACGTGTATGTAATTCTCATTCGTAATATTTTCTTCATATATTTTATGTAGTGCATATTACACGTGTTTCGTCGAATAGCCCACTAAATACCTCACCAAATAAAAATATTTTCCTAAACGTATATAATTATTTCCTTAAAATGAAAACAAAAAGGTTAAGTAAGAAAACGGATAAAAAGAATTGGACATATTTACAGATCACAGAAACACACGCGACAAAACAGTTATTGCAGCGTTTAAAACTACCTACCCGAAGAAACATATTGGATTCAACTCCCGCCTGTGGAATCAATCTTATGTCGTCATTTTTTTTATATGAAGCGCGAACGTTTTTGCGTTGCTTACTTGACATAAAATATCTTTATATAACTGCTTACCTACTTCATATGTATATGTAAATCTCTCTATCTACAATATATATATATATATAATTATATATATATATATATATATATATATATATATATATATATATATATATTTAAAGGGGTACTAAATAAGTCATAGGGAAAATTGTTCCCAACTTGCATTTAGGTAAAAATTCAATTTCTTATGAATAATTGAATTTATTCAAAAAGTATCGCTAACAAAAACAAATAAGAACATCTACATAAAAACGCGGTGCATTTAGTAGTCAACCGAGGCAGCCGTGTGGTAGAGGTTTAGGCTTCTTATCATGGGGTACCGATTTCGAGTCTCGCTATATTCTGATGAGTCGTAGACGGCGAAACCCGTGTCAGTGGATAATTATATTTTAAAAATAATATATATGCCACTCCCCGTTTAATGGGGTAACAAATTGATCAAAGGGAAAATTATTCCCAACTTGCATTTAGGTAAAAATGCAATTTCTTATGAATAATTGAATTCATTCAAAAAGTATCGCTAATAAAAACAAATAAAAACATCTGCATAAAAACGCGATACATTTAGTAGTCAGCCGAGGCAGCCACGCGGTAGAGGTTTAGGCTTCTTATCATCGGGTCCCGATTTTGAGTCTCGCTAGATTCAGCCACTCTGATGAGTCGTAGACGACGAAACACGTGTCAGTGAATAATTATATATATATATATATATATATACGTGTGTGTTTTATTTTTTTGTGTGGGTCGATAATTAACGCTGAATATGCCATATTATGTTCATGCGCTTCCTAAATGTCTGAGAGAGAGTTGCTTCCCCCTTCACTATTTATCGTCTCTTACATATTAGGGGCGTATATATTAAAGAGATTATTGACGAACACGTGTTTCGCCGTTAAACCAGTTTAGTAGATCCGACATTACGACCATAGAGACTATAGTTGGAAGGTTTACACTAATCTACGATAGCCTCTCTTTAAATATTTGTTATCGTATGTAGATGTTTAGTTATTTCCAGATGTAGAATTCATTTCATTTCGTTATGTTATATGCTAGATACTGTATATCTATCCCATGCTTACTAATAGACGAGTACTCATTCACATTTAGACGGTTATAATGCATCTAGTATAACGTTGAACTGTTTGCCGGCTGATGAAGTGTAAGAAATACTTCTGTAGTAATTCTGACGTGCAGCGGTACTTCAACAAAGAAAGATGCCAACAAAACGTTACGTAAAAAGGGAACATTCAAAAGAAACAGAGAAACACAAGAGGAGCATTATCAGCCAAGACAAACGTGGACTGAATTGCTAAAATAAAGTTTGTATAATATAATGTGGTTTTATTATTTATTTTAACTATGTAGCAAAATATTACTTTCTGAATATTTTTAGTACTTATTAATTTGTTTTATTTATTAATTTGTTTTATGTGGGTCAATTTTATATTTAAAATACAAGTTTATTAATTTGTTTTATTTGGGTCGGTTTTATATTTAAAATACAACGGTCATTATTTTCGTAGAACTGTTAATGAACTCATATTTGCTGCGTGTTTTTGTTTGTTCTCTCCACAAACAAATTTTTCGCTATCCAGAAAAACATCAGTTTTATCAAAATGTATTTATTGATTAGATATATTCCTTATTCTTGTAGAATACGCACGAGTCCTGCTAGTATGGAATTATTTTATAAAAACTTTCTGTAACTAAAATGTGAATTTTATTTTAAAAAAATGTTGGTAGGGAATCTTAATCTCTAACAGAGATCTGAGAATGTTCATAGCGATAACATGTGCTGACCGTATGTCAGTATGAAGAAAAAAGAAGCCCTTGTTAGTCGAGGCGTGAAAAGACGGCAGCTGCAAGCTTTTTATCTACAAAATTGCACCATTAAACTAATTACTTATTTAATTGCGTTCGTTCAGAAGGACCAGTCGGCTCATCTCACGGAGATGTTTCTTCATCTATCCGTAAAACAGTCCCTACCAGGATGGCAGTGAGTCCATTTACACTAGTTGCCATCAGGGTCATGGATTTGTTTCCCTCTTTGACGACATATCGATCCGTTTCGTCGCCGTGTAATGTCTGCTCGATTGGTTTACATTATTTAAGAAAGGGATATGGCCCCCTTTTGTATTTATTAAATGCCGAAGTGCAATAAATACGGTCAATCATTCATTGATAGTTTAAGTTTTCTGTATAGATTCATTTTAATTATTTTAGGACATTTATGGTTTATCGCAATATACACTGTAAATAGGACATTCATTAGATAAGTTTCACACTTTTACGGCACGTCAAACTTTTTTAACGATAAACACGTGGAGTAATCAATTTTTTTATTGCATTTTCACCCCAAACAAGGCACATGCCACTTTGTTGTAAGGGGCTACTATCAGGTACATAAGCATCAAGGGTACTGTGTAGGGAGTTGGGCAGCAAGATGTCGGTTCACGTTACACTTGAACTTCTGCATGTCAGTACAGTTGGGGAAACAGGGACCCGGAAGGGAATTCCAAAGTCCAGCGGTTCTGGTGAAGAAACTACTGGAGTAAAAGGCTCTCTTACATCTATGGATCTCTACTGTGAAGGGGTGGGATTTTGCTGTTTGTCAGATTTGTGGGGGTATTTACATCGAGGGAGCACAAGTGCTTGCAGTTCGTCAGAACATTCACCGTTAAAAGTACTTGTAGAACAGAAAGAGGAATGAAACATTTCGTCGATGGGACAGAGGCTGTAGTTCAGATGATAGTTCAGGACCTATCAGGTTGGCGACTCTCTTTTGAATCGTGTGCAGGAGCGAGAGACTAGTGGCAGATGCACCAGCCCAAATATGACAACAATACTCCATACATGGGTGAATGGTGGCCTTATAGAGGTATAGGATATTTTCGGGCGTTAATAGCTTTCTAGCACGGAATAGACCTTCGCAGCGGTCCTGGCAATGTTCCAACTCATGTTTCCTGTGAACGTTAGGCCGAGGAGGTTAAAAGATGTACTTTCAGATAAAGAGTCTTTGGCCATTGCTATTGCTGGTAGAGAAGGTTTCTTGTAATTATTGAAGGAAACAAGTTTAGATTATTAAACATATCTAATTTAATTTGAATAAATAACTTCACTTTCATATTTAAAAGATATGTCCTTTCGACTAGCCTTTCATCAATATGTTAATACGTATATTTCCCCTAAGGTTCTTCCTCAAGTAAGGAATGTACCTTAGTCTAGCTGCGGGGTTGTGAGTTCAAAATTGTATTAAAATTATAAATACAAAATATAAACATTTGAAATGAACTACAAATTTGTATAAAAAATATTTTTCTATGCGTTATTTGAATTTCCAGTTTGCCGCCTGTAAAAGTACATCTTTTACTAAAGGTTATTATGACAATCTATTTATTTATGATGTTGCAGTATAGAAGCCTAATAGAAATTTATACACATACACACATACGCATATACACACATATACATGTGTATGTTAAAACGAAAATCATGTAGAAAATATTTTAACCTATATTTCTCACAAAGGGAAAGAAAAATCAATTTAGTTACATAAATATGAAACAAACCTTAAATAATATTCAATAGATAATGGTTTATATAATAATAAATACGAGGTATGCAGTAACTAAAATATATTTAAGCGTATTTTACGACCGGGCAATGGTTTCATAACCGGCTTAATTATCGTTATGCGAAGCTATTTGTTTGTTTGTTTACAAACAAACAGGTCAAGCACTGTAAGAGTAGTGGGAAAGTGTATAATAAACGGGCATTTAATGAGGTCGTTTAGGTCAGAACGACCAGCTATCAACTTTATGGTTGTAGGTTCAATCTCTGGCTAAATACAGGTGCTAGTCTAGCCGCAAGTCTGTATGTGGATGACTATATATATATTTTTTTTTTACATAGGCATCACCACTTATCAAGGCCAAGAGGCCACTTGAGGATAAGGGTTAAAGAGTGTACAGTAGAAATTGGACAATGCAGTAATCGTTAGTAATGGAAATTCGGTAAATTTATTAACTTATATGGGACGGTTCATTAAAAACTTGTTTACGTTAGACTTGAAGACAACCATATTGTAGTCAGAAGTAAAATGGAAGAAGGACATTTTTTTGGAGATGCCTTTCACACATGGAACAGCACTTTTCAATAAAACAAGAGAGTTTTTTTTAGAAAGAGCTAAGCTCCATTTGCAAACTTTTGTTCAACTATTATAGTCTTGATCTTACAAGACCCCTGTAACACACTGTGTAAAAATGTGAAAAATATCAAAAGTAATGGCCATGATGTGGTATGGCTATCTAAGAGATATTTGCTGTAAGCAATTATTAGCAAACATGACCGAAATACGAAGCAATGGTGATATTGTTGAAATAAACGAGAGTGTCATTGTGGAAAGGAAGTACCACAGAGGGCGCATGCTGCCACAGAGATGGATATTTGGAGGTTTTTTGTTTTTTTTTTACTACTAAGAAGGTACCACTTATCAAGGCCCAGAGGCCATTCGAGGACAAAGGTTAATGAGTGTACAGTAGTCAATGGGACAATATCATAGTAATCGTTAGTAGTGGAAATTTGATAAATTGTATTACTTAAATGGACGACTCATCAAGAACTTGTTTATGTTGGACTTGAAGATTACCATATTGTACCTATTTACAATGCCTCCTCACGGGACAGAGTTAGACACCAGGGTCGTTTTTTAACGTGGAGAAAAGGTACAAAAATAAAAAAAAATTGTCTCAGTTGTGAAGGACTGCTCCTCCACCGAAAGAGAACAATAAATGGAAGTGGAGCATCTGAAGAACAGATACTACACTTTGATCTTCATATATAATTTATTTCGTGAAAAAAAAAAATTGCAATCAAAATAATTTCATGTAAAATTAAAATAAATTAAAAGTAAAATTCAAATTTGCAAAACAAATTTAGACACAAGGCCCTATAAGATCTGAGTGGGGTGTGTGTTGCAGGGTCTTTGTTACTAAAGTGAAAATGGAGTCTTTGGCGACTTTACTCTTGACTGGCAATATTTACCACAATACCTCATTCACTCTGTGGACTCTAAACTAACTAATGAAGACCCCAGCGTTTTTGCAAAAAAGAATATATTTACAATTACTGTGTGTGTGCAGGTGTGTGTAATTTTTTTTTTGTCTTGGCCAAAAGGCCGGGAAATGGAAGAGATTTCTACAGGCATGCAGTTCTAAGAAGGAAGCTTCTGTTCATGGAACCTACGTTTCGGTTTAGGCACAAATAAAGAGTGGGCGAAATTATTGATAGTGGTTTCAGCTACATGAGTGTTTTTTCATAAAAGTTTGGTATATATATATATATATATATATATATATATATATATATATATATATATATATATATATATATATATATGGTGACTTTTTCATGCCAGATGAGGGAGTAATCTTTCTCTCGGAGTGAGTCCATCTCAATAAGGCGGATATCCTGCAATGCGGCAACATCCATTAAGTCGAAATAGTTCATCGTTAATGAGTTCTATCTTGCGAGCGCCGCCGACTGTTCGTACGTCTGTCGTAAGACAAGCTAAGCTCTATAGCTGAGAGAGTGTCATCGTAGACACCACGCTAGCGTTCACCGAGCCCTTTCCGGGGGGGCTGGTTTGCTGCCAACCCTTTCCAAGCTCATAAAGGACATTGGCAGAAAAGGCACCATGGTAGAGCAGCATTCCAGCCGAAGTGTAGAACCGGCAGAGCCACCATGATGCAATAAAAACAGACCATCAGCCAGCTCCGTATCCACTTGAAAGTGACCTCAACGATACCAACAGAGAGAAGTGCAGAGTCCGTTTCCATACGGGATATAGCATTACAAACACTCCGATATTATACAGCTGATGACAGAGCATCTGTTCTAAGCGCTACCAAAGTGTTAGGGCTCTTGTACTGTCAGTCGGAATAAAAAGGCCAGACAAATTCTCAAACCAGTACCGTCAAATCTATCAGGGACTGTTAAGTGTTGAGACATCCCGTTGAAGAAATATGGCGGTGGAGGAGCAGTGCAGTCGCGATACTGAGTGTAAAGTAATAGCTAGTAACAAAGATGGCGACCAAGAATAAAATGCGGTCCGTGACGTAGTTAACGGTGAAATGATTGAATCCAAAATTCGACAATTTTTATAGTAACTTTGGAAGATTTTCATTGGTTGGCTAGCACAGCTGGTGGGTATAAAAAATCATTGGTCTCATACCCCCCATCAGGAGTCAAAAACATTTCACACACCCCTTTTTTGATATAATGAAAAAATCCTTTCGGATTCAATTTTGGTTTTGCTTGAGAAAATGAAAAAAAAATAAAGAAAGAAATAAATAAATAAAAATAAATTGAACAAATAAAAATGAACCAATAAAATAATTGTTTTTTTTTTGTTTTTTTGTTTTGGAGGAATTTTTCCTTATTCTCATTTGTCAAAAAGAATTATCAATATATTGGTATAATGTGTGCAAAAAGAAGCCACTTTTTTGTAAATTACACTGAGTTTTCTTTGGATACATATAAAAATAAACGCTTTTTAAATATATATAAACATACAAATAGAACCCTATTCAAATACATATAAATATATATGCACAAAAATTCACAAATATACTTTGTTTTTTTTTAACAAAAACTGGAAACATTATAAATAAAGTTCAAAACGTACCTTAGATTATTTCTCCCCATCGGGCTGATCGGACCTGCCAAGTCACAGTGCACAAATGAGAGAATTTTCGTGGCCTTTTTGTCTGGCGTACTGCTTATATATTTTGCATTTTCCCCTGTGCACACACATCACAATTTGGGAGATCGTCTGAAGGTATTATTTTCATGCCTTCGACTACATTTGGTAATTTTTTAATATCAGCTGTATTGCAGTGTCCTAGAATTTAATGCCAGGTTTCCAAGTAATGACAGGCAGTTTTTGAGAGAACCATACTTTTTAAATAATATAGTCGGCCATTTTCTTTAATGTCAAATACAGTTCCATTGGGGTATATCAATTTTGACTTGTTTCAGCCAAACTTTATATTCGCGCCTTGTTTAGTGGCAGCCTTCATGGAAAATATTCCTTGCTTAAATGTCGGTATGAACAGAGCATTTTTAAGAATACAGTTACAGATTTCGTTTTTATTATTTTTTTTTAGGGATATGTAAGCATCGCCTCTTTTCAAGACTATATCATTTATTTTACTACCGTCGGCAAGTTCGACAAAATGACTTTGTGGATTAAAGTTTGAATCAAAATTAATAAAATCAGATTCCTTGGTGATAACGTGTGCTGTAGCACCACAGTCTACGAGGTGATTTTGACCGTTTGTCGTATTGTCAAAGTTACATGTGAATAGAAATGTATGTTCTTCCTCCAAGTTCTCAACGTTTTTCACGGAGTTCATTTTAGAGCGTTTATATCGAAATTGGAAACTTTTGTCGTTGGGTCGTCCACAATTAAAGCAGATAATTTTATTCTTTTTCTTAGGAAAATTCCTTTTGGGGAACACGTTGCGGTGAGGTGCGTAATTTAGTGATGTCTGTTTTCGAGAAACATTTTTGAACTTCATAATATTGCATGAGCATACGATTAGTCTCTTCGTAACTGCGTAATGTCACTTTAAAATTACTGAAATTTATGGGGTTGTCTTTTTGCGTTATAACAGTTGTAAATGGTTCAAAATCGAACGGAAGTCCTTTGAGGATCATTGATATCAACAAGCTATCGCTTATTATTGCACCTGAGTTTTAAGGCATTGGCGGTTGTTCCTGCCCTTATAACGTAGTCGGTAATAGTTTCATCCTCGTTACATTTCAGAGACGTAAGTTCTGTTTATAGTGATATAATTTTCGGTTTCCCTTTTGATAAATAATTTTCTGTTAATATGCTCAGTGCTTTCCGTCCATCACCCAAAGCGTCTCTTATAATCAGAGGCAGACTTCTATCGTCTAAGTATTGAATCAGTTCTGCAAAAACAGTCGCGTTCTTTTCGAGAAATTCGGGGTCGTTATGGTTTTCTGTTGGAGATTGTATCACTTTGTGTAGTTTTCGTATCCTTAAATACCCCAGAAATTTTACCTGCCACAATTCAAATTTAGATTCCGAACCATCAAAGAAAAGACGATGGCTGGGCACATAACCTGTTAATTGTTGAGACATCCTGTTGAACAAAGATGGCGGTGGAGAAGCAGTGCAATCCCGATTCTGAGTGTAAAGTAATTGCTAGTAACAAAGATGCGGCCCGTGACGTAGTAAACGGCGAACTGATTGAATCCAAAATTCAACAATTTGTATAATAACTTTGGAAGATTTTTATTGGTTGGTTAGCACAACCGGTGGCTATAAAACAATCATCGAAATCGTTGGTCTAATACCTCCCGCCCCCAATAGTCAAAAACATTTCACAGAAAACATTTTCAGTCCAATCCTGTTAGCATACATATTAAACAAGCACCCTTAAAATGCCCAAGATTATGGGACGGGAATGCGGCGAATATTGGGGACAGGATTCATTACCCCTATCAATAATCTTTAATGCGCCCCTGTGATCGAACCTCTGCTCCTGGCTAATAGGCAAAGAAGGAGTATGGAAACTGATCGATAGGAAGAGCCTCCCTCTCCCGTTCTATGTCAGTGGCACAGGTTTTACATTGGAGTTTTCATTTTCCTAAATGGATTACCTGACCAGATCTACTGACCTATCAGCACCGAGACGGTTTTCCCAGCGCCTGGCTAAAAAACCAGGGGTTTCTACGCCCCCGCATGGGTTGTTAGAATTAATCGAGTTAGTATCAAAGTTAATTAACATCTGTTTGAAGTTACATTCCTCAAATAAGATATTAAGATTGAGAGATGCGGTTATTCACACGTTTTACGAGGAAAGGCAGATGTGGGTATGCATGAGTATGGGATGTAGATTAATGGTTAATATCTACTAGAGTTAAACGAGGTTTAAATATGGTTTGTGGATTAATATATACGTTGGAAAAATATAGTATAAAGAGTTAAGGTACGATTCAAAATAAAATTTAGCTGTTAGTTTTTATGTTAAGAAAATCATCACTACTTTGACCCATCTAAGGGAAAGAAAGATAGAGTTGCTACTTAATATATGTCACTTTAAATATAAGTACAAACTATAGCTAATAAGTATCTATCTTATAGATAAGCTGTAGAATATAGATATGTTATAAGTAGTGCTATGACAATAGAATATTATTTTCATTGTTTTGACTCCCGACTATATATTCAGCACTGTTAAACACAGTTGATCAACCGAGAACCGCATCACTCTATATAAAAGCATATAAGATATCAACGGATTACCACTCGAGAGTCAAAACAATGAAAGGAATATATTGTCATATCCCTAGTTATAAAATAAAGCATGCCTTCTCATGGACAGACCTCTAGATGTTTAGTATCGACTTTTAAAGGTCAGCTTTCTAAATTTAATGACCGGAAGCTAAACCTCTCACCAAAGGTATATGCAAAGTATGTGATTTTAAAGTAGCTTGGGGAGTTAATGTGATAACTTACTTAGCGTTTATAAATTCTGATTTATTGTACGTAGTATGGTTTCACCTTCTCCTCTTTTTAAAATAAATAGGACATCCCGATCTAATAATTTATAATCTGGAACAATGTAAAAATATTTTCCTGGCCTTGTCTCGTAGTTAAGTAATTAGAGTTGCCAACTATCAACAAGATAGATAAATGTTCGATCTATGGTTTAACCTAGTCGCAATAAGAAATCGTAATACAGAAAAACAGTCTGTTGTTATTGATGGCCACGCAAACACACACACACACACACATGCACAGACACGCACGTATGTATACACATACAAGTTTGCGTATTTTAATTAAGCTATGCGTTCAACAAAACAAGCGGAAAAAATAATGAAACATTCTATCAAACGTATGATTGCTTACAGAGCTAGAAAATATTTAGGAAAAATATGAAAAACAAACACATAGCTTTTAATCAAACTTGTCTGGATAATCAATTTCTGCAAATGAATGCGTACATATATACACATACTCACATACACATTCACTCTCCCTCTCTTTCCCTCTCACACCCACATACACACAGATATATATATATATATATATATATATATATATATATATATATATTTGAAAATAATTTCAGACGAGGACGCATCACAGAACGTCTTAAACGCGTAAAAACGATTTCAATGATTTAAAAACATTATTACAATGATCCAAACATAATTTTCAATGAAAAACCAAGACACAGAATAATAAAATAATGTTAAAAAATACACATTGTTCGTGACTACCCCCTTATTTAAATATATATATATATATATATATATATATATATAAAGAGAGAGAGAAAGAGAGAGATCGATAGAGATAAAGAGAGATATATTTTAATATATATTGAAATAAATGCATAAATATATAAGAATGAGAGTTCAATAGAAACATTTTTTTAATTTTAATAAAATAAAACACGCATCAAGTGCGCTTGAAACCAAATCACAACGTAATATTAGGAAATTAAACAAATAATTTATTTGTTTGAAATTTATCACAAATATATTTCGGAGGTAGACTCCATCTTCAGTGTGTTGTTTTGTTTCTTTTTTCGTCTTCTTTCGATGTTGAAAATTTGTAGCAAGAAGTCAGTTTGTATAAAGCCTAATATTACGTTGTGATTTGGTTTCAAGCCTACTTGATGCGTATTTTATTTTATTCAAATTAAAACAACGTTTCTATATGAACTCACATTCTTGACGTTATTCTCGCGTTACATATGTACAGTTCAAACATTTCAAAAGGGAGTATTATTAGAGTTAAGTTTTTTAATTAAAGTGGTTAGAGAAGTTCCTTGGTTATTATTAGAATTATGCTTGTTAAAAGAAGAAATGTGGTTTGATATTCTTTTCTTAATCAATGCTTAAGTAGCGCCAATATATGTATGTACTTTATCAAAAGCTCGAGGTCTGATATTAATATTAATTTGCTGATTTGTATGAGTTAAATAGTTTGAATTTTCTTCATAGTGTTCAACAAATTGTGGGACAATGATTGTATGAGGACGATTTTGGAGGGGATAATGAGTGTTGTTAGTGTTAGGATGTCTGTTAGAAGAAATATTATTATTCCTATTATTATTATTATTATTATTATTATTATTATTATTATTATTGCTAGTTGTATGATTGTGATGGAGGGGCTGCCGAATGGTATATTGGATTAGTAACTATATCAGATGGGGGATGGGAAGAAGGATAACTTGAAGACGAAATATTAGTGTCTGTTATGGGAGGATTACGTGGGAGCTCAGTAATTGTGCATGAATATATAACATCTTTATGTATGCAATCATTATTGAGTGGGCGATGATGTTTGTTATTACAATTACAGTTGGTTTGGGGTTTAATTTGGAAAGGGATTTTTTGAGCTGATTTAATTTGTTGTTATTATATGATAAGATTCTTTGTCCTAAATTAGGCATTGTTGAATAAGAAATTCTGATTGAGTTTTTATTGAAAATAGTATTATATCTGTGTGGATATTTGAAAGAGTTTTGTACAATTTTGAAGAATTCCTTAGGTATATTAGTTTTGACATTTACGCTAAATGGAGGATTAAACCCAATATTTTTCTTTCTCCTGATGCGACTGGGTGGGTTATATGTATTGCGATTAGTATTTTGGATTTGGATAGACTGGTTCATTGTTATTGATAGCAGCAGATCTTGTAATTTGAACTGGTTTCTTACGAGTCATATTGTGTGTGATTACAGATTTAAGGCGGCCTGCAGGAGGAGCATAATTGTTGTATTTAATCTTTTCTTTGTGTCCTGAGTTCCTTAAGGTATTTTTGAAGAAAGTAGCATTTTGATTAAAAGTTTTTTTTATCGGCATAAAGAGTAGAAATTATTCTAGAGACGGATGGTACTATAGATTTTATAATTGAGTTTGGGTGGTTAGAAAATTTACGGACGTATAAAAGCGTAAGGTTAGGTTTATGATAGGGGCTATGAGTTTCGGTGTTAAGATTAAGTGTAACATCTAGAAAATTTGAGGTTTTTTTGTTTGGTTCGATAATTATAGAAAGGCCAAACTTATTAAAGAAGTTATGTAATTTTTAAATTCTTTTGTTGTACTCTCTTGGCCTGGCTGTTGTAGTAAAAAGGCATCATCTTTGTAAAGACCCCCTTGGATATTTTTAAAGTGGTATTTAAGTTCTTTCAGTAAGAAGAGTCCCACTAAATCGGTAACTTCTGCAGAGTCAGAAGCACTCATCAAGATGTCAAAATTATCAGCGGTGTTCTTTCTAGTCCAAAGCTTATTGTTAAATTGTATAAAGGACTTTCTCGCTAAGAGGATTAATTAAATTTCTAAATTAGTTAAGTCAGAATTTCTTTTAGCAAAGATTAAAGCCTTATTTAAGAGGATCGGAGAAATTGATTGATAATAATTTTGAATCTCAAAGTTTATGAAGTTAAGGAGGTGTTTATTCTTAAAGGAGACAGACCAAGTAATTACGGAATCCGAATTTAGCTAAAGAGGGAAACTTACTTTTTTCATTAATAGAAGGGATGATTCTATCTAAGATATTTTTGCTTACAGCACCTAAGTCAGAGTTAAATGGGCAGATTAATCTGATGGAGGGGTTGTCATAGAAATTAGGTTTACGATACTTGAGGGTGAATCTAGGGGTACCCGGATAAATTATTTCAGTGAAGTTATGAATATTCATAGAAGTCAGTAAAAGTTTAGCTTCAGAATTAATGGAATCTAAAGTCTTAGGAGGGACTATTTTATAAGATTTATACAAAGGTCTTTTATATGTAGGATAGGCAAGTTTATAATATTTTTTTGTCTTATCAGCAGGGACGAATATATGTTTATTCTTTTTAACTTTTTCGGCAAAAGTATTTATTTTTCGAGTAACCGGATTATAATGGTGTTTTTGTTTCTTAAATTTAATTTTTTTTATTAAATTTAACATGGAATTCTCAAACTCATGACGATAAGGCTTATATTTAGGGTGGGCAGTGGTTTTTATTCCGTAAAATTTGGCAGCAATTCTTTCGATTTTCTTTTGTTCTCTATGAGAGTTGATAGGGAGTTCATTTGTAAAGATTTCTGGGTGATGTTGGTCTTCAGAGGAAATAGGCGTTTTAAGTTTATTATTTAATGGTTAAGTCATGTTTATAAGCCTTCCACCTGATATTTTTTAGGAAAGTTGGGTAGGAATAGGGATATTTTTGGCAGACAGAGGAATGTGTTCCTTTTCAAACATATCTGGAGAGAATAAGCTATGAGCTCTATCTCCTATTTGGTTTTATCGCGCTTTTACATCTGGTTAAGATTACTTTATAAATATTAATTCTTTAATATTGATAATATACATTAGTTTTACCATCTTGGATCATTTTAGTAAATTTAATTGTAATTTTTATTTTATATATATATATATATATATATATATATATATATATATATAGAGAGAGAGAGAGAGAGAGAGAGAGTATAACTACATTGAAAAGGAATGAACAAATAAGAGAGAGGGAGAGAGTCGGGGAAATATAGAAATCTATTGTTACATATTTTAATTGATGTGGTTTTATCTCATTTTGCCTCTTATTGACTTTGTCAAAAATTTAATTCTGACCAGAGTTGGGCTTCATAGTCCGAAATTGAGCCGGTGTAAAGGTTGTGAAATGAACGTTATTTCGCGACTCCAACGCGGAAGTCGTTAACAACTAGATGAAGAAATACGACGTATTGATTCTCTGGTGAGTTGTTGGACAAGCTACGAAAGATACCAACGACACCCGCATCCACACGCTTGGGCTTGGAATGGTGCATTTACGTCGACAACCAACTGGTAACAAATAAAGTGCTCACCGAAGTACTGTAA